>NC_062232.1:6642917-6932917 GCF_902686445.1 Sciurus carolinensis | reverse complement strand
GCAATCAGAGGCAAATGTGCTAAAAAATATTTCATTTATAGGGCATGGAAATTTGAATTTCATATTATTTTTGCAAATCACAAAGTAGTAGTATTTTTAACTGCTTAAGAGTATAAGAACCATTCTAAACTGTGGCACACACCAGAACAGGCAGAGGATTGGAACTGACTTGCAGGCTGCCTGTACGCCACAATTTGCAGATCCCCGCTCTAGCAATGACTTAGAAAGGGACTCTACTAATCAGCACATTGTCGTGCATCATGTTAAATTCCTTAAGCCAGGGTGCAACTGAAAACAGTAATGCTACATTATGTTTAAGTGTTGAACTCTCCAGAGGCCAAATTATAGCAATTCTTTTAGCAAATTGTGAAAAATCAGCTAGTAGGAACTTCTAAGAGGAGCATTCAGAGTATTATAATGGTATCATTTATGGTTTTAAGATTTTTAGGTCACGGAAGCTATGAATAGCTTGAACTTTGTCCATTAAGAAGTGTGCCAAGGTTGTGCATGTTCAAGCCATGGGAATTTTTCAATGCCCCTGGCTTGTGAATTTTAACAACAAAGTTATTCATTAAGTCCACGTTAAAAACAATCTATCAACAATACTTCTTTATACTTTATCTGCATTTGATAGAGTTCCAGAAAGATGATCTTTAATTGCTGTTTTAATAACAAGTAATTTGCAAAAAGAGAAAAGATCTTCAAGCAAGCAAATCTCTTAACATTTGGAAGTAAAATTCTGTAATGTTCAGACTCAGAAGGCAGTCAGTGTAAGATGGTCCACAAAGGACACAGCCACTAGGACACTGGATATTATGCCTCCTGCATAATAAGCCAGTAAAACAAAAGGAAGAAAATGGTTTTCCCTTTTATATTATAGTTTTGGGGTTTATATTTAGATTTTGACACAAGTCTGATGTTGAACGTGGAGATTTAAGGAAGCATTTGCTCCACTTCCCCCAACCTCCAAACACCCACTGCAGTTCTGTCAGAAGTTTTAAGTAAGGTCTGTTTATTTAAATAATAAACTTCTAAATATTTACTGGGAACATAAATAACACAATTCAGGATCAAATAAAATGTTAATCTCATCAGCATTTACAGTGTACATTTCACATTTTGGTTTTGTAAGTTTCACTTTTTTGCGGGGGCCAAGTATCAGGTATTAAACTCAGGGGCTCTCGATCACTGAGCCACCTCCACAACCCTTTTCTGTATTTTATTTAGAGACAGGGTCTCACTGAGTTGTTTAGCACCTTGCTTTTGCTAAGGCCGGCTTTGAACTTGCCTTCTTCCTGCTTTAATCTCCTGAACCTCTGGGGATTACAGGCATGTGCCACTTTTTACTTTTTATTATTTGCTACTGTGGATTTTTAAAAAATTTATTGGTTCTTTTTAGTTATACATGGTGGTAGAATCCATTTTGATATAATTAAACAAGCATGGAATATATCTTATACTAATGAAAATCCCAGTACCTCTCCTTCCCCTTCCCTCCCCTGACCCAGGGCTCCCTTCCCTCTATTGATCTTTCTGCCATTTACCCATAGTTATTTTTAAAAATAATTTCTTGTGGATGTACATGATGGTGAGATTCACTAGTACTAGGGATTGAACCCTGGGGTGCTTTACCAACTGAGCCACATCCCCAGCCCTTTTTATTTTTTGTTTTGCGGTAGGGTTTCACTCAGTTGCTTAGGGCCTTGCTAAGTTGCTGAGGCTGGCCTCGGATTTGTGATTCTCCTGCCTCAGCCTCCTGAGTCACTGGGTTTACAGGCGTGCACCACCATGTCTGACAGATTTTACCTTTTAAATGATTTTTTGATGCATACAGAAGTGAATTAAGTGAGGAAGAACCTACTGAGCAACAGTTTTCACGCAGACCCTGTACACATTCAATATGGATGAAATATGGACTCTTCCCTTATGGTGCTTAGGATTTGCTCAGTTTTATAGTGAATCTAACAGAAATACCTTAACAAATGTGGCAACTGCAGAATTTTCTTCCTAATCCTAAAATTCACTTTCCTTCTTATTGGTCAGAATAATGGAGACAGCATTTTAATGCCAAATTATTGTTTCTGTATCATACAATATTCTATTTGTCCAGTCTAAAGTCTGCCTTCTAGGAGGTTACTGTTGGGTTTGTTCTTATGATAAAAGAAGAAATACAGATTATTTACAAAGCTACCTTGTCTGAAAGGGAAACATTAAAAGTGTTTTAGGCAAACAATTCCCTCAGTTCTTCTCAGAATGATATGTAAGTCTTTACATATACTGATTTCTGTTATGAACCATCACAATTTTTATTCCTCCTTGCAATTAAACATTACTATTATTCTTTTGAATGAGGAGATTGAGGCTGGAAAAGATGTATCAGAGGTAATGAGAGACTAGGCAAGTTTCAAATTTAGCCATTTTGGATACTTAATCCTCTGACTTTTCTTTCTACCATAGCACATTATTTAGCCAATCACTGCTTCTATTTTTTTCCAACAGGAAAATTTAGACATGGATGAACATTAGACTTCCACTTATCCTCATGTGATTCTTGACCAACCCATTATAGGAATAGAGGGGCACTGGAGATTTGGAAGCCCACAGTGAATGTTCTAGATGTAGAAAGAAAAGTTTGAAGCAGGTGAAACACCTACACCAGATGTCGGCATGTGTTGGTGGATATGCTAGGTTCTGAGTAATTCAGGTGGTGGAGCCCAGGAAGTTAGAGATCCTTAAGAAATGAACCACTGAGCAGGAGATAGCTAAAATCCTCCTGAGGCATAGAACAGAGGTCAAAAGCTAGGGCATGTCTGGTAGGATTGATTATAGATTCCCAAAAGGTGAAGAAGTCACTCAGAACCCCAAGATTGGACATTCTTTGAGCTGATTGTCACCCATCAGGGTCTTTGACTGGGGAGACAAGTGTTGCCAGGAAGTAAGCTATCAGAATGGTTGTAGAGAAGTGAAGGTGTATTAGTTTACATTGCTGCATAACAAATTACCACAAATACATAGGTTAAAATAGCATCTATTTATTAGCTGATGGTTCTGCAGGGTGGCCTGACTCTTTGCTCTGTGTCTCATAATGCTGAAAACAAGCTGTCAGCCAGATCAGGCTGCTATCTGGAGAACCTGGGAAAGATCTGTTGCCAACCTCATTCTGGTTGGCAGTTTAAAGACTGAGCCTCTTGCTGGCTATCAGTAAGAGACCACTCTTTCTTCTTGGGGACCATCTGTATTCCTTCTTATGTGACTGCCTTTACCCTGAAAGCATCAACAGCACATTGAGTCCTTTGGACACACAGCCTCTCTCTAAATTCCTCTTGTACCATCAATCTCAGCTTTGAAATGCACAAGTGATGAGACCCACGTGGATCATCTGTCTCCCTTCCTGGTGTCAACTGTTCCCATAATGGAGAAAGTCATATCTCATTGTATTCACAAGTTCTGGGAGTCCAGGTAGATATCTTTGGGATGCCATTTTAGGAAGTTTGCCTATCACAGAAGGTGTTAAAGAGTTTCAGCTCCTACCTTGCTCCTTTGTGAACAATGTGGCCTGTGATGACAGCACTTTGGGGACATTGCCCACCCTCTGCTAGGATCACAGGGTAGAAGAGAAATTGTGCCTTCTCATTTCTACAAGGAAATGTGCACTTTTTGCATTCTCTTCCCTCTTTGACCACCTCCAGGGTATTGCTGCCAAGAAGCCCTGGAGGTTTGATGGTCCATCTGCTTGGGGCAAATGAAGGCTTTGGGGACAAGGCATGCTGGGGGCTCTGACAGCAGACGAGGACAGCACAGAACAAGAACTGGTAAATGTCAAAATGCAGATTCACTTGGTCTTTGCCTTTTCTTTCTCTTTTTATTTAATTTTGATTCATTGTACACAAATGGGGTACAACTTTTCATTTCTATGGTTGTACACGATGTAGAGTCATACCATTCATGTAATCATACATGTACATAGGGTAATGATATTTGTCTCATATATTCTCTTTCCTTCCCCCGCCCCCTCCCCACCCCTCATTTCCATCTACACAATCCATCCTTCTTCCATTATTCCCTTACCTCCCCTACCCCCATTTTGTATCATCAACCACTTACCAGAGAAATCATTCGGCCTTTGGTTTTTGGGGATTGGCTTATTTCACTTAGCATAATATTCTCCAACTCCATCTATTTACCTACAAATGTCATAATTTTATTCTTTATGGCTGAATAATATTCCATCATGTATATATACCACAGTTTCTTTATCCATTCATCTATTGAAGGGCATCTAGGTTGGTTCCACAATCTGCCTATTGTGAATTGAGCTGCTATAAATATTGATGTGGTTGCATCACTGTAGTATGTTGATTTTAAGTCCTTTGGGTGTAGGCCAAGGAGTGGGATAGCTGGGTCAAATGGTGCTTCCATTCTAAGTTTTCTAAGGAATCTACTGCTTTCCAGAGTGACTACACCAATTTGCAACCCCACCAGCAACGTGTGAGTGTACTTTTCCCCACATCCTCGCCAACACCTATTGTTGCTTGTATTCTTGATAAATAGCCATTCTAATTGGGGTGAGATGGAATCTTAGGTTAGTTTTGATTTGCATTTCTTTTATTACTAGAGATGTTGAACATTTTTTCATGTATCTGTTGATTGCTTGTAGATCTTCTTCTGCGAAGTGTCTGCTCATTTCTTAGCCCATTTATTGATTGGGTTATTTGTATTCTTGGTGTAAAGTTTTTTGAGTTCTTTCTAGATTCTAGAGATCAGTGCTCCATCTGAAGCATGTGTAGAAAACATTTTCTCCCACACTGTAGTCTCTCTCTTCACATTGTTGATTGTTTCCTTTGCTGAGAAAAAGCTTTTTAGTTTGAATCTATCCCATTTATCGATGCCTGCTTTTATTTCTTGTGCCTTGGGAGTCATGTTAAGGAAGTCTTGTCCTAAGCCAATAAGGTAGAGATTTGGACCTACTTTTTCTTCTATTAGGTGCAGGGTCTCTGGTCTAATTCCTAGATCCTTGATCCGTTTTGAGTTGAGTTTTGTGCAGGGTGAGAGAGAGGGGTTTAGTTTCATTTTGTTGCATATGGATATCCAGTTTTCCCAGCACCATTTGTTGAAGAGGCTATCTTTTCTCCATTGTATGTTTTTGGCACCTTTGTCAGTTTTTGCCTTTTCTGAGATGATTTGTTCATTGGTCTTCAAAACAGCCTCTTACCCAACATGTGCCTCCTAATCCAGATCCTAATGAGATTTTTTTCAAATAAGATTGATGCTATAGAGGTTTGCAACTTATTTCATTAGCAACTTCCCCCCATGGAACCTTTTCAAATATATTTTTCCAGTTCCACCCCCATGGAATTTTAATACCGTAACTATACTATATCAATTTATGTATATCTGTGATTTATACATGAAAGAGTAAGATTATTTGCCACTAAGAACTAATTTTCTACCTCTTGGGGGCAATATCACCCCCCACTGACAACATATGTTGTAATGGGGGAAAGTGCTCTCATTTTAGTATTTATTAAATCTTTGGCTTGTATGGTCTATTTGATTTGGCAAGTAGCTGTAACACTTCAGTTGTACTAAAAGGTATTTAAGATTAATCTTGAGAAGTCAGAAGTCTGTGAACATGAAAAATCACCCAATATATTATATTAAAACTAATAGCTGGCAAAATAAAATATAAAGCATAGTCCCATTTTTTTGTTGCTATGATGTACAGAAAAATAACTGGAAAGATCAATCCACAGAAGGCTGCTTCTTAGTGGTTAGGTCCTCTAGGTGTTTTGCTTTTGGGGAATGTGATAAATGAATATATGTTACATTTTGTCAAGAAAAGTACTGTTAAAAACGTTTGCCGTTCTCTTTGCCTTCAACATTTAGGATGAATGGGAAGTGTAAACTCAATCATTCACGTGGAGCATAGAACTGTTTTACAGGGCCCATTCATGTAAAACTCTGTTAGATCTCTAGAGGGCTTCAAGCCTCAAAGTTTATTGTTGCATTCTTCTTAATTCTGGTTGAATGCATGTACGTTATTTTCTATAAAGAAACTACTAAAGTGTGTTCCTTCTCTTAAAACAAGGTTTTGGTGTCCCTAAGGCCCCCTTAGTCCTGTTTACTTTGGATATTTCAGGAATTACTGAAAGGTTTAACTGTGGTGAGACTTTAAGCCCTCTTTTTAAATTCATAAACCATCTCTAATCTTAGAAAAATGTCAGGTTACACTTTGGAGAGGTTTAGGAACTTGACATTGTGTAACCCAGTTGTGGTGGAGGCGGCTTCCATTCTGAGCACCTTGTTCCAATTTACATCAGGGGGAATTATATACAGGTCAGGGCTGAGAGCAGGTTATAATTAATGGGGTGGACAAGTGGATTTTTAGTGTTTCATAAAATGAAATGGAAATCACATGTGCTTAGAGCTGTTTTGTTTTTTTAAATATTTACATTTATTCTAGTAAACATTAATTATAACTGATATATTTCTCCTATGAACTCACTAACTGGAAGGTCACAAGCCATTGTTTGCCAAGTGGAAAAGATGGATGACAAGCTAGTTATAAAAAATAAGAGTACTAGGTGGGGGTATTGGTGAGAGGACTCATGGAAATAATCCAGTCTTAGGTTTTTCTCCTAATTTTCTCTTGTTTTTAAAGAACCCACTTACCAATATGATCCAGATGTCTGTCCTTCGAAGAGAAATGAGGAGTGGTTAGCATGTGACATTCCTGAATGACTCCTGTTGCAGAACAATGGACCAATGCTTAAACTCTTAGTGTTTACTAAATTAAAGTTTAGAAGTAGTAGAAGTGCCACCAAAATACGCAGAGTCCAAATTTTCTTTACATTCATATATCAAAAAATTTCTGACTCTTTGAGAGTGTAACAGCTACATGTTTTGTAACTTTTTTTGCCATGCTGGGAATTGAACCCAGGGGTGTTTTACCACTGAGCTCCATCCCCAGATCTTTTCATTTTTTATTTTGAGACAAAGTCTTGCTTAGTTGCTTAGGGCCATGGTGCTGAGGCTGACTTCAAATTTGTAATCTTCCTGCCTCAGCCTCTCAATTCACTAGAATTACAGGTGTGTACCACTATGCCCGGCTATTTTGTGACTCTTAAAAGAGATTGTCAGGAATCATAAAAACCATTCTAAAACTGGACTCAACACATGCCAGCCTGAGTGGCCCTGGGCAGGATCCCTTTATTCTGAGTTCGTTTCCTTAGCATGGGTGGACTGATACCTGCTACTTAGGGTTTGGGTAGGATTAGAGTTCATTTGTATGATGTACCTAAAAATTGTAGGTAGTAAAAGAAATGCTGACTATGGTTAGTTGAAGAAATGATCCAGAAAAAGGAAATTCAAAGGAAGGCTTATGTAAATCAGTCACATGTCAACCATTTGGGTATTGGGAATTCATTCTTTATTTTGCCTACATGTCTTCACTCTCCAAATCAATTTTATTTCAATGAAGTCAGTGTTTCTTTATATGTACATATTCTTTGTTTTATGCAGTGAAGAATCAATATAATATAAGCATCCTACTTTCTCAGGTTTAACCGTTACTTATGTAATGGATCATGAGACTTTTTGTCTTTTTAAAGGAAGGTATTTAAATATTTGAAGAAAGGTGAGTTTCACACAGGGTTAGCAGGTAACAATCTGTAGTACCCCCTCATGCAGCTTCTGTGATTGAGTCAGAAGAGTGGCCATTCATTTTAAATGAGCTAAGGCTACTTGTCCAGATTCTTGGCCCCAGTATGCCATATGCATCCAGTTAACCTAGAAATCACTCTTGGTGTCAGATGGTGGAGTCCAGACACCCTCGATACCTTGACCCCACTTAGGACATTCCAGTTTAGAAAGTGTCTGCAGAACTCTCTAAGGTGTTTTGGTATTAATAGTCCCTGAGGAGTCCTTAAACAGAAAAATTACCCAGTCTTTCGGTGTCACTACCCTTCTTCAGGACATTTGGTGGAAAATTACTGAGAGAAGACAGAGCAGATAGAAGGATAAAATGAGCAAGAAGAAAAACCAACTGGTACTGTCTTTGCAATATTTATACTGAGTTATATATTGAGATCTAAAATGCATATTCAATACATGTATCCTCTAAAATACCCCACACTTTTGTGCCCCAGATATATTAGTTGATAAAATTAACACATGAATTGATATGTAGACTTTATCTTGAGTAATAGAGTGTAACAACTGTGTCATTTTCAAAATAATCATTCTTCAGAAATACTAATACTACCACTAAGTTTAGCATCACTGATTTCCCTATAAGATCTTTTGTGGATCTATCTATAATATAAGTCTGGTGTAGATGATTCCTTCAACTGCATTCAGCCTTTTTGGAAATCTTTGTGAAAACCCTACTGTGTGCCCAGTAGCTAACAGAGTTCCTGGCACGTAATAGGACCTCAAAATTAATTTGCTTAGTACTGCTTTTGGGGATGAGGGCAAATAATGCCTGTACCCCCCAAATATGTGTGTATTCATGTGAGTGGAGATGGGGGGAAGGAAGGGAGAGAGGGAGGGGGAAAGAGAGAGAGAGAGAGAACGAACACGAGTCCCAGTGTTATCTTTCTATATACAATACAAACTACTTGGAACAGTAAAGTTGGAAGTGATCTTATCTGATATTTTCCCAGTGTCCTAACTTGTATTGACAGGAATTTCTTTTACGATAATCTTCATGAAAGGGCAGGAAACCTGATATAAGGCTAGAGGTCTCTCTCTTGGGCAATCGTTTGATTCAATATGGTATTGTTATTAGGAAGTTCAAGGGGTATAGAATAAATTTATGTGAGAAATTGGAATGGGGAACCCAAGTGAGGACTGACCTGGTTGTGACTGCATTGTGAAAGAGGACTTCTGGGATCAATCTTGAGCTTCCAGTGTGTTCCACCAGTAAACCTAAACTCTAGCACTTTCTTAGTAAGTTGAAATATATGAAAATGTTATATGGTCTTTAATTTGTGCTAACAAAATTCATTAGAAGTACTAAAACCCTTGTTCATTTTCCACACCTAGTAAACATCAGGTAGAAAAAGATTTGTTTTTTACAAATTTCCTTTAACATACAAACAAGCCTCACCTTATCCCAAATTGCCCCCCCATCAAAATCTTTATTAATCAGGTTTGTATATTATGCAAAATACAAGGAAAAAGGTGATTTTGTGAATGAAAGTGAAAAATTATGACCATGGATGCATTCAAGTCAATCTCCTAAATCAAATTAAAAAAGATCTTTCTAATGATGATCTGAAGGAAAAATAAAACTTGGAATCATCTAAGAACATTTAAATTGGATGTAGTGTGTGGTTTGTAAGTATGCAAGTAAAGTGGGTGGATTCAAGCATTTTAGAAAATTTTTATAAGGATACTTTAAAAAGATGTTCTATTTGTTATTCAGTTAACCAGAAAATTAAATTAACCAGAACTCTCAAATTTCCTGAGAATTTCAATTAATGGAGGTTTCATTGTACTTTTATTGTCATCTTAGTTCCCACATGGAAATTAATTCCATTTTCTGACCTCGTTCTTAGAGGGTGTTTAGTATAGTCATCATTGTGAAGGAACAGGGCAGCAATGGCTTTTTGTTTTGAAATTTAGTTATTACTATTGAGAGAAAAAGAGGAGTGGGGGGAGCAAATTCTCCCTGACAAAGGTGTTCAAAGACACGTAAACAGTGTGTGCTCTCACTGTGATCTGACTTCCATTGTCCTCTTTCCAGTCACTCTTCCCCTTTCAAAATTGGCCATTTAGAACTGAAAAGTATTTTCCTAGAAATGGAGCACTGCTTTCTACGCAGTTTATTAAAGTGATAGTCAGAAGGAAATGCACCATGGTCCATGGTAAAAAATAATCTCTATATAATATGATAATGTTTTGCTCAAGTTAACCAGAATGCAAGGTGAAAAACTCAAGTAGCAGAGAGACCAGATGGTCTTTTTTTTCCATATAGTTACTTAAGCAGAAATTTTCCCTGATTAAGAAAACGTTGCTCTTAATTTTCATTCAGCAGTTTTGAGAGACTGTTTAATGGATACACACACACACACCCTGTTTTCATTCAGCCAAGTGATGATTTGTGCTAGTGTAAGCTAGATTCTGCTGCTGAGAATGTGAAGTCTTAATGATGAAGAAGAAAATGGATTCCCAAGTCTCAGCTTTAAAAGAACTTGCAATTTGCCCACTCCCCTAAAGACCCTCATCATTACCATATCCATCTTATTGTTGTAAGGTCTGGTGTTTTGTTTTGTTTTCTTTTGATAGCCTAAAATGAAAGAAAGGCTGTGTACCACAGTGGCTAACTAGGGTTTTGTGAGATACAGGGTAGATCCAGGAGGAGAAAATAGAGGTTTTGGAGTTCAACGCCCTAGGGGGTTAATGTGCATAAAGCGCCTGCTCCAAAGGACTTGAGCTTAATCCTCAGAGCTGCCAGTCAGGATCAGGATGAAGAAGCACCCATGCAAAGAATTGCTTCTGGATGCTGATAGGCAAGGGTGGGAAGGGGGATTGGAGCACCTTCTTTGGACCAGTGATGCTTTGGTAGTTCATGTTCCATAGAGGTTAACTGGCAGTAGCTCAGGCACAACAAAGCTCCCTTCAGGGATGTCACCAGCATTCCTGCCATCATCTGACACCCTTTGCCCAGCACCCCAGGAGTGAGCAATTTCCCAGTTGTATTCCAAGGAAGAAAATGACTAAAGTTGTGAAACTAAATATTTGCTTCCAAGTAAAAAAGAGAGTCACTTGGAGGAATTTGGAATGGAAAGAAGAGATTTAGACAACTGGTAGAACTGTTTGGAACTGTGCCTTGAATCACAGCACCCCTGTTGATTTAAATAACGACAAGCGAAAGAAGCTAGATAACAAGAGATAACTGGACCAATCTTTACCATAAAGATGATAAATCAGTCATAAAAATTGTTTTCAAAATACAATGTTTTGGGCTGGGGTTGTGGCTCAGTGGTAGAGAGCTTGCCTGGCATGTGTGAGGCACTGGGTTCAATTCTCAGCACCATATATAAATAAATGAATAAAATAAAGGTCTATTGACATCTAAAAATATTTTAAAAAATACAATGTTTTTCCATATAATTTTGTGATACTTTCTTACCAGTTAGCATTCATATTTATTATAAAAATAAATATAATTTTGTTTTAATACACGTAGCCACCTCACTGTGCTTAAAGCTAGACGTTTTTTGCAAGCGAATTTTTAAGCCCTAGATTGCATGTCAAGTCCTAAGTCCTCTCAATTTTACCTTTCCTTATGTTTAAAAAGTCAATTTCTTATCTATTTTGACTCAGTGAAAGGATAAAATGTACAGGATGAAATGCACACTTAGAATGCATTTCAATGAAAGGATCAGATGCTTAAACTACAACTTTTCTTTAAATCACACAAAGCAGTTATATAAGACACAAAGCAAAATACCCTTAAGCCAAGTCCCTAAGATAGTACCTTTTTATATTCTAAATTGACATCTTATATTCATGTTTTACAAGTTAACATTAAAGATAGAACAAGGAAACTTTTTTCATTCCACTTTTCCTTTTCCTTCCCCTCCTCCCTCACCTCTGATCCCCTGCTTCTTCTCTACCATTCTCCCTTCTATTTTTATGAGATCCCCTTGTTTTTACTCCTTTTTTCTCTCCTGTTTCCACATATGAGAGGAAACATTTGACCGTTACTTTCCAAGTCTAGCTTCTTTCACTTAGCATGGTGTTTTCCAGTTCCATCCATTTACCAGGAAATGACACAATTTCATTCTTCTTTATGGCTGAGTAAAACTCCATTGTATAAGTATACCACATTGTCTTTACCCATCCATCTGAAGGAAACATTTTGATAACACAAGAAAATTTCAGAATTTAGACTGCCCTAAGAGTATGTTTTAAAAGTCATTAGGAGTCTCATAGTCTTTAGCAGATTTGTTCTCATAGATTACAAAATTGTTAATATACTCTTTTTGTAGAAGTATTGAATCTCCAAAAAGGAAATTTTAATCTTGGTTTTTAGTCCAGGATATCTTTGGGTTGGGTCTCAGAAGTAGTCTCAAAAGACTTCTTGTTTATAAACCCCTCAGTTCACCGACCACCCTGTCCTCCCTCAAACCTCATCTGCTTCACTATAGAGGAACACGTACCCTCCACCCAGTCTTCCCAAGCCCTTTCCTTGGCCTTTGCTTAGCTACAGTGTCACCTGTGTTGTCCTACAACAATTGCCTCTGTAGTTATCTTCTAGCCCATTATTAAAGATATGGGCTCTAAAAATCACAACTGAACCACTATGGAAATTTTACCTAACCAGTGAATTCTTTGAGATACTTTTTGTTGTTGCCATTCTCAGCAGGACACCAACTGAAGCTGTCAGGTAACTTGTCCTTCCAGTCTCAACTCATCTTTGGTACTTGTACTTCGCCATCAACCCCAGGACTATTCCCCCATTTCCTGCCTTTTCCTTCCTAAAATTTCCTCTTCTAGGAAGACAAAAGCAAGTTAGGAAGAAAAGACAAAACCAATGACTCTTCCATTGTCTCTATTCATTTCCTTCCTATCCTTTTCTGTAACCTTAACTGCACATCCATGGTCATTTCAACTTTGGGAGAACATCCTAAGATCAAACATTTAGACATTCAGGTAATTCTGAGTCCTATATGCTGTGGTTTGAATGTATCCTCAAAATTCATGTGTTAGAAACTTAATCCCTAGTACAGTGGAGTTGGAATGTGGGGCCTCTTGGGGGGCATGAATGGATCAATGTTGCTATCAAAAGGGTTGTGGAAGTGGGTTTTCCATCTTCTCTTCTTTTACCATGTAAGGATATAGTGTTCCTCTCTTACAGAAGACAGCCTTCTGGGCACCATCTTGGAAGTGGAGAAATAGGACCTTGACCTGCAGGAACTTTAGTCTTGTACTTGCCAGCCTCTAGAATGAGAAAGAAATTTCTGTTCTTTTTTTTGAGGGAGGGTACCAGGGATTGAACTCAGCAAAACTCAACCACTGAGCCACATCCCCAGCCCTATTTTGTATTTTTATTTAGAGATGGTGTCTCATTGAGTTGCTCAATTGAGTTGCTCACCTTGTTGTTGCTGAGGCTGACTTTGAACTCACAATCCTCCTGCCTCAGCTTCTGGAGCCACTAGGATTACAGGCATGCGCCACGATGCCCAGTGAAATTTCTGTTCTTTATTCCTTAACAAGTCTCAGGTATTCTATTATGGCAGCACAAAGTGGACTAAGAGACAATAGTTCCTACCTTTTTGGCCACTAAATCTTCCTCTCAAATTTCATTGCTGGAATATATAAAGAGGTTACTGTTTTTCAAAAATTTATCACATTTCCTTTTCAGATAAGAAATAGTAAAAGTCAGACTTTTAATGCCTATGAGAAAGAAATCTATCCTTAAGGATATCTGAAACTAAATATTTAATAACTTGAGAAATTAAATCATAACTCTATGCTTAAGTCCTGGAAAATATTGTACTGAAATTAACATGTTCTTTGCTTGTTTATTGGCAGGAAAAAAGCCAAACTGTCAAGAGAGCTATGCAAATATGAAGCACCTCCTTGCTAAAATAGACCACAATCACCCATATACCTTCTTTCATGCCATCCTTTTCATTTTTCATTTTACATATGGATCTTTGGAATTATCATATTTTATGCATTTATTTTTTTCATTTCTTCATTAAAATGGAAACTCTCTAAGAATAAGCATTTATTCTCCTATCTACCATCACATTCTTGGTGCTCAGAGCAGCTCCTGGCACATAGGACTTAAAATATAATCTATGCAATGAAAGAATATTGGAAGAAATGCCCTTCTAGATTTTACTGTAAAAGAAGTAGTTCTAAAATTTTAAGAATGCTTAAAGAAAGTCAAATTGATATACATGCAAGATTATTAATGCCATAAAAGTAACAAAATCAGCTTATTTATCCAAACTCTTAAAACGACTTTAGAATCAAAGTGAAGAGCTGAAGTTCCAGACCACACCCAGGTTGATTTGGGCCTAAGAAGGAAATTGATAATTGCACTTATTTATTTGGGCAAAGTCTGTGAATGGGCCCACCTTGCTCTCTTGTAGTTTCCTATGATGTTAGGGTAAGAGGGATGAAGAACTTGGATACTGGGGTAAAGAACACCTCATCACTTTCTTGGAAGTTCCTTTTACCTCTGGTTTTCCATGACTCATGGGTTATTCAACGCCAAGTTAAACTCTGCCTCTACCACAGCCACTAGAAAGCCACCCCACTGGTAACCTGATTTCTAGTTACCCCCATTGTTCTCACCCTTAGGAGGAGGCAGGAATTGTGTACATTTCAAAGTAATTCTCCATAGTATTCCTTTCCTTTCCTTTTCCCTTTTCCCTTTTCCCTTTCCTTTCCTTTCCTTTTCCTTTCCTTTCCTTTCCTTTCCTTTTCCTTTTCCTTTTCCTTTCCTTTCCTTTCCTTTCCTTTCCTTTCCTTTCCTTTCCTTTCCTTTCCTCTTTCCTTTCCTCTTTCCTTTCCTCTTTCCTTTCCTCTTTCCTTTCCTCTTTCCTTTCCTTTCCCCTTTCCTTTCCTTTCCTTTCCTTTCCTCTTTCCTTTCCTTTCCTTTCCCTCTTTCCTTTCCTTTCCTTTCCTCTTTCCTTTCCTTTCCTTTCCTCTTTCCTTTCCTTTCCTTTCCTCTTTCCTTTCCTTTCCTTTCCTCTTTCCTTTCCTTTCCTTTCCTCTTTCCTTTCCTTTCCTTTCCTCTTTCCTTTCCTTTCCTTTTCTCCCCCACCACCTCTCTTTTACTTGGTACCAGGGATTGAACCCAGGGGCACTTAAACATTAAGCCACATCCCTATCATCCCTAGCCTGTTTTTAGTTTTTATTTTGAGACAGAGTCTTGCTAAGTTACTTAGGGCCTCACTAAGTTGCTGAGGCCAACTTGAACTTGTGATCCTCCTGCCACAGCCTCTTGAGTTGCTGTGATTATAGGCATGCACCATCATACCCAGCTGGAACTCTTGTTTCTGTACCTCTTGGGAGCTAAGGTATTGATGGCCTTTTTTCTAGATTGTTTTTTTCAAAGGTGTTTTTACAGCAGACAGACTTGGAGGCTAGATATAGTATGTCCTTCCTAGGTGTGGAGGTTTGCTTAACCCACAACAAAAGATTCATATTCCCCAAGCTTGGGGTGGCTCAACTGTGATGCAATCCCCTGTGATATGCACCTGGGATGCTACATGGTTCTTGGGGGATCAGATGAACCAGTGAGAACATGAATCACATACCTCTTGTGCCCTAAGTAAGAACATTCTTTATCTTTGTTTAAGGAGTCTGGTGTCTTCTACCAAGGTCGATGTAATTGGTGGGATAACTGGTTAGCTTACAAGTAGAAAAAATCTGAAACTCTTCTCTGTTTTCGATGGTCTTACATGCCCCACCTATGTCAGGGTTTCTTATTTCTTGCAAAATAAGTTGTGATGAAGGATGACCTTCATTGGGGAGCAGAGAAGTGAAACTTCAATATTATGGTGGGAGTTATAGCAGTATTGAATAGAGGTATCTCAAAGGCTGGAAATAGATGAAACTGCCCGTATGAAGACAATTATTAGACCGTCATTAGTGTTAAAAATAGAAATGGTACATACTTTCTTCACATAAGACACTCCGTGAATGTTAATGAGAAAACAAATGGATTGATACATTTTCTGCTTCCAAAAATTACTTGAAGAGGTTTCCAATAAAAAGTACAGATAATGAATTTATTCAATGAGCAGAAAGAGGTGATTCAGGACAAGAGGGGAAGAGGGACGAGAGAATGACAATTTTGTCAGGCAATTTTAAAACTTTGCCTCACTTAATCCTGAAAGGACACTTTGAGATCACTCTCATTGTCCGTGTTTTACAGATAAGGAAACTACATATAAGATATGAATAGTATCTGTGAGCAGGAGATATGTAGAGTACCAGGCTCCTATCACCTTTGCAAGGAAATGACAGAACCAGGAGTTGAACTGAGGTTTATCTGGATGCAAGGTAGACATTTCTTTACATGACACCTCATTGACAGTGTTGGCCCAAAACTAGACTAAGGACATTTAGGCCCCTTAGTTTAGGGCTTAGCCGCATGTTTCTGACAGCACACCAAGGAGGAAGCTAAATGAAATTCATTAGCAGAGAACTTTCTGTAGTCCTTTAGTCATCTGACAACAGAAAGGACAGAATTAGGAAAGGAAAAAAAGAAAAGTAGCTGAATCTAGAAACGAGAAAATAGATGCACCTTTTTGATGCAGTGCAAGATGCAATATACTATTTACTTTTTGGAAACTCCTTTACTTTAGAGACTTCAATGATAACAAAAATAATAAAATATTATGTACTAAGTCCACTAAACTACACACACTCAGATGATGTCTTATTAAATGAATCACGACCCTATCAGCTTTCACAGAATTTGCATCTGAAGGCGTAAGTGCACTCTGATGTTGCAAAACCAGTACACTTTGTTAATATTAACATCTTACTTTGCTATGATTTGTTTCCCAACATAATACCCATTACACAGTTTCCCTGGAGACTTAAAATATTTTTTTTTGTACTGGGGATTGAACTGAAGGGTGCTCTACCACTGAGCTTCATCCTCAGCCCTTTTTATTTTGAGAGAGAGAGTCTTCCTATATGCTCAGACTGGCTTCAAACTTGTGATCCTTTTGCCTCAGCTTCCTGAGTCACTGGGATTACAGTCATATGTCCCACTGTGCCCAGCTTCTTGGGGATTTTTGAAAACTCAATTTATTAAAAATTATATTTAAAGTATAAGTTAGAGTATGCTATGAATGGAGAGAGTTTTTCTTGTTTTACTTTTGTTGAATTCAGTTTCCTTAGGATGGCATACTGTTAGCTCAGTTATTTAGTAAAACCAATATTTTATTTTAGATAGGGCAAAATATAGATGCAGAAATTTCAAGAAATTGCTCATGAGTTGAAAAGGTAGTGATTTAATATATTTGAAAGCAGTTTTAATTTTATGTTACTTTCAGTTGTGTGCCTTTGTTTGTGCATGTGTATGTCTGTATGTGAGTGATAACTTAATTTTATTGCCCCACATATAGATCTGTGCTGTGATCTGTGCTGTGTGGAAAAACTATAGTTCATCCATTAGCATTTAAATGTGGCAAAAGTATTTTTTGTGAATTTTCTCCTGAGAAGCCTCCTGCCTTTGTTCTGTACAGATGCTCAGTATGCTTCTTTCATGTGGTGCCTTACAATAACAACTCAGAACAAAAGAATCGCTCCTCTTTTGGTTGCCTTTTAAAAAAAAGACTTACATCCCCTGACCGTAGGGCTTCAGTGACCACGGGAAATGTTTAAAGTATGTTCTTCATAATAGTTAACCAGGAATTGTGAAGAAAGGTTAGTTTTCTTTATTTTTTAAGATCATGAAGTAGCTTCAGGCTATTGTGACCATGAGTTTTTTGTATATGGCTAACTTTGAAGTTGAGGAGAAAAAGCTATTTTCTTTGAGAGAATTTCCCAGTCTGCTCCTACAATAGAAATCAGTTGCTCTCTAACATTGTCATTACCCCCAGTCACAAGACAGGAATATGTGTTCTTGAATTGTAAGCTTTCCACTGTTCAGAGGATAATGTTACATTGAACATCATCAGCAACTATTTATCAATGCATTTTGCTCCTTGTGAATAAATGGGAAGGTAGAATATGTTCTTCTCTGCCTTCTAGGGAAGTGTTGTATGAATGAAGTAGGAAAAAGTTTCCCCAACACTGAGTGTTTTTCTCCGGGACATAATCTACTTGTTGCAAAAATCCTACTCAATCAGTATGTCTTTCAAATAATATTGATTTCTTATATCATTTTGCACATTTCCACATAGCCTTTTCCACATATGAGCAGGCAATTGATTTCTAAGATAAATACAAATTATCTACAGACTTTTGTTCTTATATAGAGAATGGAATGTTCCTGTAATAAAGGAGGACTGTTCAAACTGAGGAGTTTGTGAAGAGTGATGTTATGAAGTCCCAAGTAATTGTGAAAACATGCTTATATATGTGTGTGTGTGTATGTGTATGAGTGTTTGTACCTATGTACATGTAGGTATTTATATGTGCTTATGATACCAATTCCATTGTGAACATGTGGGATTTTTTTTTTTTGGTACTAGGGATTGAACCCAGGGGTGCTTAGTCATTGAGCCACATCCCCAGCCTTTTTTAATTGTTTTTATTTTGAGACAGGTTCTTTCTAAGTTGCTTAGGACCTTGCAAAATTGCTGAGGCTGGCTTTGAACTTGTATTCTTCCTGCCTCAGCCTGCTGGGATTACAGGTTTGCACTACTGCATCCAGTTTAAACATGTAGGATTTAGGAAGGATTCTGTGAATGTGTATAAAAATGCCTACTCAACTAAAAATATATGTGGAAGAGCACTCAGGGAAGGCAGTGTTATGTGCTTTTTCATCTGTGGGTGGTTTCAAAGGAATTAGCAGCTTACATTTCTGTGACTACCATGCTGTTAGTCTGCTCCCTTGGAGTGCTGAATTAGACTTATGCCAGGAGACTAGGTGTGACATATTCTCTCTCTTGTCCTTCTCTCTCTTGTCTGCTATCACTGCTTTCAGAACCAAATTCTTGCATGACAGCCAGTATAGCATAGACCTGGAAGACATCAGTCATTATCAATATAATGTAAAATAGCTCCCATTTACCTTTAAAACTGGCTGCTTTATTCTTTTAAAATAAATAATAAAAGACATGAAATGCCTGAGACCTTTTGATGGTTGCAAATTTCATATCAAAGATGTTAGATTATGTTCTTAAAAGATTAAAATAATTATTGTTTTACTTTTGAGAGATATAGTGTTTGTTTCTGGACATTTCAACTTGAAATGCTTAGGCTAATTTTTCATTACAGTACCAAAATATGAACAAGTTAAGCCAGTCTATAAATTTTTACAATGTTTTTATTTTGGGTGGGTAGTGGGGAGAGTGGTATTGGGGATTGAACCCAGGCCTGGTGCATGCTAGCTAAGCACTCTAACACTGAGCTACATACCCCATCTGATACTTTCAATGTTGTTTTTAAAAAGGCAGTTTTTAAAAAATGTATTGATAAAAAGTACTTTAAAATTCTACTTGATGATATATACATGTATATATGCATGTCATTTCCCTAGACAAATGAGAATTTCTTAAGGAAGTCATTTATATGTGAAATTGAGTAATCCTTGTATTGTTAAAAGTTATGAAGAGACATAAGCTGAGAAAATATATGTTTGCAATTTTATGTCCTGACATGTGAAGCACTCTTTGGTTTACTGTGAAGTGTTGCAATGGCATGAAAGTAGGTGCTACAATGTACAAAGTGGACAACACTAGGAAGCAGTTTTTGCCTCCTGCTTCCCCTTAATCAAGAAAGTTCCTTAAAAACCTTTGTGGTGCCCAAATGTCTAGAGTATAAATTGAGTTGTACAGTTATTTTTTTATACTTTCCTGATGATTTACTTTAGCTGCAGTTTCTTGTCTTGCATGGTGATAAGCAACATCCTTCAAAGAACTGCAGTGCAGGACAAAAGTGTTTGTTTTTTTCTTTTGGAGAACCTACTTCCCTTTCTTCCTTCAGATCAAATTTTAAGCAATTACTTTCCATTCTCAATATACCCTTTTTCATTCTGGAGACTAAAATCAAGATTTTGTACTTATTACAGTTTATTTTAAACACACACACACACACACACACACACACACACACACACACACTCAAACACATTTTTTGTTTCTTTGGAGATAGGGTCTCACTATGTCCTGGCTGACCCCAAACTCCTAAACTCAAGCAATCCTCCTGCCTCAGCCTCCCTAGTGGCTGTGAATACAGATATATTAGTTGTATATATAGTTGACTTTCCATATATGTGTGTTCCATATTTGCAGTTTTGACCAAACTTGAATCAAAAATATGTGAAAAATTCATCTGTATTGCACACTTACAGATTTTTTTCTTGTCATTTTTCTCCAAACGATACAGTGTAGCAGCAACTTACATAGCATTTACATTGTGTTAGGTATCATAAGTAATTATGAGATGACTTAAAGTACACAAGAGGTTGTATGTGGATTATATGCAAATACTGTGCTGTTTTTGTTTGTTTGCTTGCTTGTTTGCGGTACTGGGGATCGAACTCAGGGCCTTGTGCTTGCAAGGCAAGCATTCTACCAGCTGAGCTATCTCCCCAGCCCTACTGTGCTGTTTTATGTAAGGAACTTGAGCATCTGCAGATTTCTGTATCCTAAGGGAGTGTTGTGGAACTAATCTGAAGTGGATACCAGAATAAGGCTGTATACACAGATGTGTATATATGTGATATGTATGCATAATATATATATTATGTATATAATAAAGGTAAAACTTGCTTGTGTCTATACATGTTTCATAGCATGTATCTTTTCAATTGCTTATCAGGATGATCCATTGCAATTTAACTCTGTTTCTGGGAGAAAAGATGACTTTGGTTTATTGTTTCTGTATAGGAGATTGTTCTCCTGGATATAAGTTGCAAAAACTTCTTTCAGAAGTTGTTCTTTAATTCAGAAGGTAAAGGCACAAAATAATGAACATAGTGTTTTTAAAATGAACAAAGCAGTATCCAGAGCATAATGTGATAATGTACTCAGTAGGATGCCAGAAGGACACAAATGCAAAGGGCGAACGCATTCCCACCACAGGAGCTGGGTTGGACCGCTCCCGTTGGCAGCACTTGAGAGCTGGAATCCAACCTTCCACTGCAAGACCACGTCCAGTTGGCTGAGCCGCTGCTGATCCATGTAAGCAGTGAGAGTACAGATCCAGTGCCAAGTCATCATTTTTTTGGATCAAGCAGTGGGTATTGACCTGACCTGAGCTGCCGTTTTATTTGGTTTCAGTTGAGCATCAAGTGGGTGAGGGGATAGGGAAAGTGCGGCGGGGGCCGTGGAAAAGGCAGTCGATTCTTCAACTCGGGCAACCCTGGCGGAGTGGATGAGGTGGAGCTGGCCTTCCTGGAATTGTTGGGCCGATTTTCCTGTTGTGTTTCACTGTCGAAGCTCTCACAGACACACAGGACTGCTCCAGCACTGCCTGCCACCCACCGTCTGGTCTCGGTGGCCTGTCTGTCATTTCGTGGGTCCCCATCCTCTGCCTACGGCGATGTTTCTTCAAAAAGAACTAGTGTGCAGTCCATTGGTGGGTATTCAAGGGGATCTGTTTGTCAGAGTCTCGAGAGGTGCTCAAAGAACTAATAAGGACCAGGGTACTAGTTCCTGTTTTTAGCCTGTTTATCAGTCTGTCAAAGGAACGAATGGCACTTCTGAGTCTGTCGGGGGTTTCTTGCTATTCAGACAGAGCGGGATAGGACAGTGGTTCCTGGAGGAATCTGGATTGCTCTTTTTCATTGCCATTTGTCTTTTGCTTGTCTGCTTGTGTAAATGAACCTCCATAAGGAGTATTTAAGCATCCTGTTAAGTAAATTTGGAAGACCAGGTTTCAATTAAAATAACCAGACTGTGTGACCCAGCTCCCATTTCCCCTTGATTTTGATCATTAAAGCCTTCATATCCCCACAGACATCTGCCATGCTTCGAAGTGATTCTTTTTCAGGAATGTTCATTCATTATTAATCAGGTTGCATGGTCAGGCGAGTGTGTGATTATTTTAAAGAATGTCCTAGAGATCCAATTACTAAAAATGAGCGTGTTACAGGCAGATGTGGAAGTAGAGAAAAAGGTTTGGTTAACAATTTAATTTGATTTGCATGAATTCTACCAGGTGGGTGTTTAGTGAAATTAAAAGTCTTCCTAGTCTCATGTCAGGTATCAGGCAGAATGATTTTAATTTCACTATTTTTTAGAATAAAGAAGAAATGGCAAGTTATTCAAAATATCTATTGTACCAATTAATTGTTTTAAAACTGGAGGCTAGCATCTTAATGCTTACGTGCTTGTCATTTTTTTTCATTCAGTCTTTTGTTCCCTGTAATGTTGGCAGAAATTCTTAATTGTCTCTTTACCAATGAAACAAATGAATTTTGGGTGTGCTGAAAGTCAGAGGTTACCCACTGATGTTTCAGAGTAACATAGTTACCTGTAGAATGTTACTGGACCACATTTTTTCACCTGTTCCTACTCAATGTATTATTTATATTGTTGCTTTCCACTTTGCAATTATACTACTGTCTGGCATAATTTAGGGTGGAAAACTGTCTGTACTATGGTATCGATTTCCAGTTAAATTCAATTGAGTTTCCTCCTCTCTTTCCATCACTTTATAGCACTGTTTTATTGTACCGTCATTGACTTACCTGCTTCTCAAATTGACCAGGATGCTGATCAGTAAAGTAGCATTTGGGTAACGTGTTTATTCAATGGTTTTTAAAACTTGAGGTTAAATTCTAAATTACATGATTGAATATGCAGATGCCAAGTGCTTGTATTATGTTATTTTAAATATTCTATCTTGGGTGTAGTTGCCAATTTTTATTGAGATTATA
Source organism: Sciurus carolinensis (assembly GCF_902686445.1). Taxonomy (NCBI): domain Eukaryota; kingdom Metazoa; phylum Chordata; class Mammalia; order Rodentia; family Sciuridae; genus Sciurus; species Sciurus carolinensis. The sequence continues at coordinate 6,910,380 of NC_062232.1, read as the reverse complement.
ATAAATTTCTGCATTGAGAAATTATGCTTATATGAGATGAGAGCCAGTTCCTTCCAAATTCAGTCTCAGCCTCACTGACTCAGGTTTGTTTCCAGCCTTGTCCAGTTAGGTAGTCTTGAATCCTCTGACAGTGTGTATTTCTGTTGATCCAAGATAGAAACATCATTCCACAGTCTTTAAAAAATATTCTATCTGTAGCTGTACAATTGGAATAATCTCCTTATAGCAAAAATCCAAAGAGCAATGTCAACTAACTCTGAATTCTTCAGGTAAAGAGGGGACAGGAGATGTGCACAATGAAATAAATTACTTCTGATATTTATTTGTATTCTTTTCAGTGTCATTTGTTGTTTGCAATACTTTGAGGAACTTCCTTTTCTGAAACCATGTCTTTTTCACTTGGTGTAACTGCAGTGTTGAAGTGTTTTTGTCATCTCACTTACATTTTGGTGAATTTAATAGGCTTTGTTTCCATGGTCCAGAGGATATTTGGAAAAGAATCAGAGGAAGTGCCTTGGGAATCACTGGGGCAGTGGCTGAGAGCCACCTGATGTTAATGGTTGATCACAGGCCACCCAGTGTTGGTACCCAAGATTACTCCTTGGTCTAGTGCCTCATTAATTTCCCTGATTGGGAAGGATTTCAGAGCTGTGCAGTGAGGATAGCATGCCTGCTCTTTTTCATATATTCTAAATTGGTAAACAATTATGTTTCATGGACTATGCAGACATGAATGGATGATGTATTGATGATGAAATAGTTCATTATTCTAATGGGTAACTGGTCTCATAGAATGCTTTGGGTCTGGAGATTTCTAATTTTTGACCTGGTTCTTGAGCACGTGGGTGAAATTTCCATAGCCTTGGCATCTGAACCTAAAAGCTTGTCTACTGAATTTAGTCATGGATTGAACTGGCACTGCATGATGTCTGCACAGGGATTCTAGACATTTCTTCAAGGTGAATGCTATCTTGATTGTATCATAGCAGAAGTCCTAAGAGACTACAAAGAACAAAATTGTGAAATTTTAAAATGAGCTACTGAGCAGGATGGTGGCAAGGGTTGTGACAGTGTAGACTGGAGCTTAAGTGTTTTGTCTGCACTGAATTGCCAGGTCAAAGCAATATTCGTGCCTTTTACTTCAAAGGAAGGAGCAAAAAAGATGAGTCCAACAGCCATAAACCCCTTTAACTTCCCTGCCCTTGGCTTCTAACACTAATCCATAATTGTGCCCTCCTGAGTTGCCTTCATCTTGTCCCAAGACCAAATCCTGTTAGCTGGGTAGGTCCCTATGTCCTTTTGCATTGGGAATTTTCTCCCTTGCTGTTTTCTTTTATATCCTGTACCTTGGACAAAGTAAGTCCTGCTCTTGGGAAAATGTTCTCCTCCTGTGATGAGTGCTACTTCAGCATAAAGATACCTCAGGATAAAGATAACTGGAACCCTGAGTGAGTAAGGAAGGAGCCATCTGCTCAGGCAGTTCAGCCAGATCTCCATCTATGTTGATTAACTTCTCTTAACCCCACAAGGCACAAACCTTAAGAGGTTTTCCCGTGGGGGTATCAAGGATGAGGTAGTCATTTCACTCAAACCACACACCCATGTTTGGCCTAAAATTGAGACAATGAATGTTACCTCCATAAGAGATTTGTGTTTGTGTGTCTGCTTGTGCCTGAGCACATACATGTTCATAGTGATTGTGACCATATTGAAAGAAGGAGATGAATTCTATATCTTTAAACCTGGGTTGTATTACTGACTGTTCTGGTGTGTACTTGAAAATAATATTTGAAATTAAATATTTTAGTTTTATGAATAGGATAATTATGTTGCTGTGTGTTTTCAGCTTAAAGGGTTAGTTTGCAACCTTTAAATGTAAACATTTAAGACACGTCACACTATTTAGAGCTGTCTTTTAAAACAATTCTTCTTTGTTTAATAAGTACTTGCCAAATACAATAGTGGCCAGAACTTGTTGGGCCTCTGGGAGGTTCCATTCACATCTTAAAAAACCAGAAAGCAGAAACTAAAAAAAACAAACATGAAATAAAAAAAGTCTCATGTAGGAAAATGATTTGTTCTAGGAAAGAAAGCAAAGGCAATTGCTAGGGACAGCAAATGGTTCTATTTACTGGGTCTCTGTTTAGGAAGTGAGTGAGAATAGAGTTGGAGGTGTGGTTTGAGAGAAACTTGGGCCAGGCTTTGTAAAAGGAAATAAGATGTAAGAACTCAGACATTGGGCAACAGGGAACTGCTCTATGTTCTGGACCATTGAGGGAAATTACAGGAAAAAGCCACGGTGCCTGAATCATGTGCCAAAGATTAAACTGCAGCTATACATTGTGGCACATACCTGTTATTCCCATGACTCCGGCAGCTGAGGCAGGAGGATCTCAAGTTCAAGGCCAGCCTGGAAATGTAGTGAGACCCTGTCTCAAAATAGGGTGAAAAAGGGGTGGGAATGATGCTCAGTGGCTCCCTGCCAACCAAAAAATAAATACAACCACCAAAAAGTTATTTTCCATGAATATCAAACTGAGGGAGGAAATATTGGCAATAAGAAATCAAATTACCAAGGTTTTTCTTTCTTTTTTTCCCATGATAGCCTAAGAATGCTGCAAAGAGGGTCTGGATCAATATAGAGGCAGTGGAAACAAGGAGAAGGAAACCAATGCAAACACTTAGGAAGAACTGACATCTATGAGTCTTGGCTAATGATTTGGATTTTCGTAAGAGAGAGTGTATGAATTTCCTATTGATGCTATAGCAAGTTACCACACACTTGATGGCTTCAAGCAACACAGATTTATTGTTTTCCATTTTTAAAGGCCTAAAGTCTGACACAGATCTGTGGGCTAAAAATAAAGGTATCTGTAGGGCTTCATTCATCTATGGAAGCTGTAGAGTAGAATCTATTTTCTTTCTTTTTCCATCTTCTAGAGGTTGTGTGCATTTCTTGGCTCATGACCCCTTCTTCCATGTTTGAAGCAGGCATGGCTGAACAGCCTTCCTCACACCACATCACTCTGGCTCTGACTCTTGTCTCCCACTTCCACCATCTTTTTGCTTGGTTTTGGAATGGAATTTGAACCCAGGTGTGCTTTACTTCTGAGCCACATCCCCAGTTCTTTTTATTTTTTTTATTATGGGACACTAAGTTGCTTAGGCTGACCTGCAACTTTGTAATACTCTTGTCACAACTTCCTGAGTGACTGGGTTCACTTTTATTTAAGGAGCCTTATGTTTCCACTGGATCCACTTGGAAAATCCAAAATACTTGGATCTCAAAGTCAGCTACTTAGTTGCCTAATTATATCTGCAACATTAATTTCCCTTTGTACCTGTAGACTAAAATATCCACAGGTTCTGAGGTATAACTTGCGAATATCTTTGGGATCATTATTCTACCTACCCCAGAGGGGGTGGAGTAGAAAATGTAGGGAGTTTCAGGCTACTGACAATCAGAAGGATGGAAGCACATGGGGAGACACTAGGAGCCCTGTAGAGAAGACAGGTTTGGGAGGGAAGTTGATGAGTCCCATGAGATGTGCATTCTAGGCCTGGCACATTTACAGTATGCAAAGCAGATAAAGCTGAACTGGGATTCCAAAAGAGATGTCACTCTGAGATACAAACCTAGGAATCATTCTCGGGGGGGGGAGCACATGAAATGAATGACCAAATTCATTTTTTAAATTTGTTTGTTTTGGTATCAGGAATTGAACCCATAGGTACTTTACCACTGAGCCACATTCCCAGCCCATTTTATATTTTATTTTGAGACAGGGTCTCACTGAATTGCTTAGGACCTAAGTTGATGAGGCTGGCTTAGAACTTGAATCCTCCTGCCTCAGTCTCCCAAGTTGCTAGGATTACAGACATTCACCACCACGCAGTCTCTCTGGTTTTTTTAAGGAGTGACCATTAGAAAATACCTAGGCTTTCACTTGTAGGAAGATGACAGAAACAGTTAAAGAAAAAGACAATTTCAGTGTTATACAGAATGAGAGGAGAGAAATGGGGAAGGAGGAAGAGTGAAAATATTCACATTATTTTCCATCAAAACATCCATTTATTAATTTCCCATTTTACTTATTTATATTTTTGGTACTGAGGATTTAACCCAGAGATGCTTTACCACTAGCTACATCCCCAACCCTTTTTATTTTTTGAGACAGGATCTCACTAAGTTGCTTAGGGCCTTGAATTTTTGATCCTCCTGTCTCAGCCTCTGGACTTGCTGGGATTATCAGTGTGCACCACTGCGATTGGCTTTAATTTCCCATTTTAAAGAAGTACTTTATTGAATCTGTAAGAAAGTGTCTTGAAAAGATATCTTGCATCCAGTATGTCCCAGGATGTCATTTTAACCTGCTGCTAAGGACTATCCTGCTTAGACGTGTGATCAGAATGAATGCTAGAGGGATTGCAGGGAATATGTGTGGGCCCTCCCCCACTAACACTCAGGCACCTAATAAGTAGAATGCTGAATATCCTAGATTTTTCTGGCCACTTGCCTAATTCCCCCTTTGCTCACTACTCCATGCTGTGTTCTAGACCTACAAATCGTGGGTAAGCACAAGTGCAAGCTGTGAATTGTTGCCATTCCCAGTTTGTTTCAAGGAGTTCTCATGATTAACTACATCCTCCTCTGAATGAAAACTGCTCAGCCCATTCACAAAAATGTTGAGCTATAGAATATCCTGACAACAATATGCACGTGTGATTTCCTTCAATTGTAGTGAAGGCTAAGAAGTTTTTCTTTTCTTTTTTGGCATGGAAAATAAACTATATGGGTTAAGAGAACATGAAAGAAAATAACATTTTGCACAAAATCTCCATTCACCACCACTATCTGCTTGGTGAACCTCTGTTCTCTTTTAAAACCTACCTCATATGTTGCCTCCTTCCAGAAGCTTCCCCATGTGCCCTTTTCCTCCATTATATTATAAATTGCTTCCTATCTGTCTTTGGTATGCATCTTTTGTTATGTTGCATAATAGTTTTTTAAAAAACTATGTTCTCCATCCTAATGAATCATAAGATCAGTGAGGCAGGAACCAAGTGTCACCAGTGCTTGTCCCAGGATCAAGCACATAAAGGAGTTAAATATTTGGTGAAATAATGAATGGCATTTTGATATCTCCAAAAGGATATTTACAAGTAAGCTAGAAAATGCTAATTTTTTTGGAGGGGGAATTGCATACATGCAAGTAAGATACATAGAGTAACTTAGCAAAATGATATCTCTATTATAGCAAAACCTGGTTACAAGTGTAAAAAATGGAATCCACTATAGGTATCAAATCAAAACCCCTTCGTTTCTGGCAGTATGTAGGTGAAGATTTAGAAAACTGGCTCAACCTCAATCACCACCCAGGTATTTTGTTATCGTTTAATACAGTTAGTCATTTACAGTGTACACACATGCCCAAAACACCAGGCCAAGGACTATGACAATAAATGAAGAAGATCTCCATCTGAACAGCTGCTATTAAATCATTCTTATGTGAATTGCCCCAAGCACTCACTCGACTCACACTATTTCCAATGATGCAAGGTGAAATCCTATTGCAGTACATTTCCTGTTGGTACTGGAAATGTGTCTATGCTTGTCGAAGTCTGGCTGTACTATCTTTGCCATTGTTGCCCACACAACATTTTGTTCATACCTCTTGAGGGTGATTTTCATTTTACATTCTGTCTTTCTGTATATGTCTCTGTCTTCTAAAATAAGATCTGTAGACAAATTCCAGCTCATTACCTATAAATGCAGTTGTGTGGGAACACAGCCACACTCACACCATTACATGTTATATATGATTGCTGTTGCATTATAGTGGCAGAATTGAGGAATTGCAGCAGAGATCTGACAGTCCACAAAGCCAAAAATGTTTACTGTACTGCCCTTTATAGAAAAAGCTTGCTGATCTCTGTTCTAATGTATTGAGAGATCCTTAAAGGAAAGAGTTATGTTTTATTCTTTTTGGTTTCAGTCCAAACAGCAGTACATTTAGTGAACTTAATGTGCTGATGATTAATGAATGTTTGAGTGCTCATTGTGCTGGACACAGTTCTACATGCTATGCTCCCCGCAAAAGCAAATCTCTGGTCTATGTCCTAATGCTGGGATCAGTGGGGAGAGACAGAACAATGAACAACATAATAGAATGTGTCTGCGATAAATGTCATAGAGAAAAGCAAAATGAGATGGGTGAGGATTGCCCAATGGGCTGGTGGTCATGGTGGTAGTAGGGGAATTAGGTTTATGTGGATTCACAGAAGGCAATACTGGGGCAGAGTCTTGTTGATTCCAAAGACCACGTGGTGGCAAGCAAAAGATGGGATGTGTTTGGCATGTTTGAGGACTCACCAGGAGACCACGTGCCCAGAGCAGAGCAAACAAACAGTGTAGCGTGGGAGAAAATAAGCTCACTGTCTTGAGTCTGTTTTCTGGGGCTGGTTTTATTCTGGTGAATTTCTCCTTGATTGAGGTGGAAAGCCTCTGGAGGGCAAAGTAGAGGAGAGGCAGGATCTGACATCTTTTAACAAGCTCTATAGCTTCAGAATGGAGGATATCATATAAGGGGAAGGGCAAGTATGAGCAGAAGCTAGGAGACAAGTTAGAAAGAGCTTGTGAAAACCCAGGTTGGGTTGTCACTGGGTTGGCCCATGGTGATGGGGAGTGGTGGTGATTACAACTCCTAGCCAGCTCAGTCACTGGCATACATAACCATCTCTGGAATGAGTGCATAAAATGTGGGCATTTCCTTTAGGAGGGTACATATTGCACCTGTCTCTAGAAATTCTTATGGCACCACTTTGGGATGGAATTCTGGCATTTATACTAAAAATACAATCATCATGCAGTGTTTGTTTCTATGCCAGGCTTGTTTCATTGTTTCACTCAGCATAATGTCCTCCAGCTCCATGCATGTTGCTGCAGATAAGATTTTGTTTTTTTTTTAATGACCGAATAATATTCCATCGTGTCTATGGGCCATATTTCTTTATCCACTCAGCTGATGGGCACTTAGCTGATTTCATATTTTGGCTTTTGTGAATAGTGTTGCCATGAACATAGGAGTGCAAATGTCTCCTTGACCTACTGATTTCATTTCCTTTCAGTACCTAGCAGTGGCATTGCTGGGTCATATGGTAGGCCTACTTTCAGTTTTTTTTTAAAAACGTCCATACTGCTTTTCCATTTATCAAATGATAATACTGTATCCTTTGATAGGTACAATACTGTATGTTAATTAAAAATAAAAATTAAAAAACTAACAGCACAGTTGTCATAGCTCTCCAGACATAATCTGATACTCCTTCTGTTGAGATACATTAGTAGGTGTTCTTGTCTTCACTGAGAACAAAGCTGAGCAAAAGGACTACATTTTCCCTGCAATTTCTATGCTTCTGATAGGAAGGGAGAAGAAATTTGATTTAGAGATAATTCGTTTTCCATGCTTAAATAAAATAATGTTTAATTTGTAAAAGCAAAACAATTACAAAAAAAAAAAAACCCTTTCAATTTCTTGTGAGCCATCTACAGGAAAGTTGGCTGGGATGAAGTAGAGATGATTAAGTTTGTTACAACAGTAGCCTTTGGGTTTCCATTGCAGGCTGTGGAACGATGAGCATGCTTTAATATTGCAAATATTGGGCACTCCTTTATTCTTTTTTATGTTGTAAATATTAGCAAACGGTTGAAGATTTTGTTTAAAACTCCCAGGGTTTTAGTAAGCTGGTAGTTCATTAATTTTTAACAGACTCAGGATATACTTTTCACTTTTAATGATCATTTACCATTTGGTTGGTAGCAAGATGAGCATAGCATGGTATTTCAGAGGGATGATGTTTCAGAGAGCATCAGGGTATTCTAGAAATCGTGAATTTGGTAAATAAGCAGAGGTGTGAATACAAATGATGAATTGTCAGAATCACTAAACATAGCTTTGGATGTGAAGCCTCCCCATAAATCTGGTCTGGGGGCCCCTCCTCTTGCGAGTGACTTGAACTTCCTAACCACTGGGTGAGCTGCACTGTTCTCCCACAGCCCGCAGTGGGCTGCATCTAATATGCCCGCCAGTGCTCCGCAGACCTCTGCTAATGGTCTTGAAAGAGAGAAGGTTCAAAGAGGCTTGGTTCCCAGGCCTGCTAATGAGCATGAGGCCTCTTCACCCTAATGAACCAAGGCTTGTGTGGGATTCTTTGCCCTCCCTTTTGAAGGCAAGGCAGGCGGGAGTTCACAAAAGCAGCAAGGTCTTTATGGCAAGGGGAGTGTGCAGCTGGGCCACCCGAAGGTGGCCTGGAGGGGAGCAACAGAAGGTGGCCTGGAGGGGCGCAACAAAGCTGACGGAGGTCGTGCCCGGGCCAGCAGAGTTATGAGTGTGAGGCGGGACCTCCTGCCAGCTTGTCCTATTGCTGGCAGCAGGAACAAGTCTGCAGTGGGAGATTTCAGACCAGGAGGGTTACACAGGTCGCCCAACAGCGCTTGCAAGCCTCCTTAAATTGCTTTTTAAGCTGCATTTGTTATCATTGTTAGAACTTATCAAATGAACATGATAATCACCAAAATCCTAGTTCTAATTAGTTAAATCGATGTTCTAAATATTAATCATTGGTACCAAAGCTCACTGCAGCTGCCAAAACGGCCTCCAGATATTTTTCTTTCTCTCTGCCCACCCAAGTCCCACTGCTGGATTAAACAATAGAATTATTCAGAAAAGTAACAAACACATGCCAAAAATATTGCCTCTGTCACAGTCATCTTTTTGGAAATCAAAGTTTTTCTCAAATAGATTTGGAAAATGACATCCTGTATCTAAACCAAAATTATTTATACTGAAATCTGTGCATTTGATTTCACATATGCTCAATGCCCATTTCTACAGTGACTGCTTCTTTACTATTAGAAAGCCTGGTTTGGTATCACAGAGTAAAAGTCCTTAAAACACATGTACTTTAATATGTAACTTAAAAAATTCAAAGTTATAAATGACTGCAGTTCCTAATGAACATTTCTACATTTTAATTTTCAATCTAAAATTAAAGCCTGGCTGTGCCACAATACAATTATTCTGACTAAATACAAATTATGGAAATTATAAGTTTCAATTACTTGCCAGTTTGGAGTGAGGCCTTTTAAGAATCAAACTGAAAAAAAAATTGCCACTTTCAGTGACTAGAACTTTGAGAAAATGTTAGAGTGTTTTTCTCTTCCTCCTCCTCCCCGCCACCCCCAGTGAAGAGAGAGAGAGAGAGAGAGACAGACTTGGAATGTACACACACATTTACCCTTCCATGACCTGTGTTTGGAATTATTCTGAGATGCATTAAAAGCTGACAGCCCCCCATGGCTGACCCCCTCATGCCTAATCAAATCTTACGTTCTGTTTCCAGATAGCTGATCAGCTTCCTTGGATTTTGATGACACCAGAGAGCTTTGCCTGAAGATGGAAACACTGGAGTCGGAACTGACCTGCCCTATTTGTCTGGAGCTCTTTGAGGACCCTCTCCTGCTGCCCTGCGCACACAGCCTCTGCTTCAACTGTGCCCACCGCATCTTGGTGTCACACTGTGCCACCAACGAGTCTGTGGAGTCCATCAGCGCATTCCAGTGCCCCACCTGCCGGCATGTCATCACGCTCAGCCAGCGAGGTCTAGACGGGCTCAAGCGCAACGTCACCCTGCAGAACATCATCGACAGGTTCCAGAAAGCATCAGTGAGCGGGCCCAATTCCCCCAGTGAGACCCGCCGGGAGCGGGCCTTTGACGCCAGCACCATGTCTTCTGCCGAGAAGGTCCTCTGCCAGTTCTGTGACCAGGATCCTGCCCAGGACGCTGTGAAGACCTGTGTCACTTGTGAAGTGTCCTACTGTGATGAGTGCCTGAAAGCCACTCACCCGAACAAGAAGCCCTTTACAGGCCATCGTCTGATTGAGCCAATCCCGGACTCGCACATCCGGGGGCTGATGTGCCTGGAGCACGAGGATGAGAAGGTGAATATGTACTGTGTGACCGATGACCAGTTAATCTGTGCCTTGTGTAAACTGGTTGGGCGGCACCGCGATCATCAGGTGGCAGCTTTGAGTGAGCGCTATGACAAATTGAAGGTTAGTCCCATCCGCCTTAAGCCAACCCCTTTCTGCCAGCAAATGTCATGGAAATAAGAAGTGTATTCACTGCTAGCTTACATAGCAGGTGAAGGTTTTCTCTTCACCTTTGTTATCTGATTAGTTTTAGCATGTTTTTGGCAGCCTATAAATGTTACACAATGAGGGTGTCTTGTAAAAGTTGACTGCTGCTTGTAATTTTGGCGTTGTCAAGGTGAGGGTGAATTCTAAAACTCTGGATTGTTTTCAATCCCTGCAGTTTTTCTGGATCATTTTCAATCTTTGCAGTGCTTGCAAAGAGAGTGCGCTTTTGGGGAGGGGGGAGGAATGATTGAGAATGAGTGCAAAAAGAAATGGCTGATAAAATCTGGCTGTGGGCATTTGGAAGGTATTTATTTTCCTCACTCATCTGGGAAAACTAATTCACTGTCATTGTACCTATATCTAGTTTCTGCACAAACAATAGAATAGAAGGAGGAATGTCTGTAGCGAATGTGGGATTTTAGAGGACACGCGACCTTTTCTTCTTGTCTAAATGGTATCCAGCTTATTGGTAAGCTAGAGCATTCTGACAATCTCAGGTTTCATGAAAGAATTCCTTTCCATGTAGGCTTTTTTATTCCATGAAGTTATAGGCAAGTCTGTTTGAACTTCACTTTTAACAAAAAATTATTAACCTAATTCCAGCTTGGGGGCTAATAATTAATATGATTATATGTCAAATAAAAAAATTATTCTCTAAATATGGTTAGAAAGCACCAGGGAAGAAATAAAAAGCCGTCTCCAGATGTCTGTTCAACTTCAAGCAACCGTGGGGCTAATTATTGAAAACTCAGCTGAGAGAGTTAGAGTGAGAGACTGTGTTCACCAGCTAATTTTAGATCACAAGACACCAATTAAAAGGAAAGGAAGTATAAATTAAAGCTCTAAGTAAATATATACTGAAGTCCTTCCTCTCAGGAAAAACACATACGAAGTTGTTGAGCAAACAAAATGAATCATGTGATTCAAAGAGTATTATCACTCAGAGAACTTCGTCACCTTTAACAAATGGTTCCTATCACTTCTCCTTAGCGCTAATGGGTGGTTGTGTTTACTTGGGCCACAGTTTGTGATGGTGCAATTAATAGATCACATCTGGGATTTGACTTAGCTATTTTCTTGACACACTGAGGGAAGATGACAGGCTGAAGTGAATCCTTGCTTTTAAATGTCACTTGGGCAACAAATGCATCACCTGGGCAGTGTGCCTCATTTCAAGTGTCCAAAGAGTAACTGGCACAGATCCATCTTTAAACTATGTACAGGAAGTTAAGGAAAAGGGTTAAGGTGACACAGAAAAGTGAGGAAAGATGCCCGCTGTTTTTTAGTGCATTGCACGACTGTAGCAGAGAAAAGTACTACTGAAGTCACAAAGGCAACTCGTGCATGAATTGTGCTTCTAAAGTCAATTCTTCAAAAATCGATATGGCTGCCAATTTTTAAAGCTTAGTGATCTTTTGTAACCCCTTTCTTTGTTGTTGGGAGGAGAGGAGGTTCAGGATGATTGAACAGAGATGTTTGATCTTTGTTTTACTATAGTAAACATGGCAGATCTTTTCCCCTTGTTTAAAAAAAAGTTCCTTTGATTGGTTTAATGCTATCTTTTAATGATTGTTTGTTAAAACACTATAATCATAATGATGTTCCATATTCAACAACTCCCAGACTTGATATTCAAATCTGGTAATCAAGTTCTGCTCATTACTTGGGTACTGTCACAGAAGTTATTAATTATTTACCTAACATCTTTAAATTTATGAAGAGATACTGTCATACTCTAGCCTTTTTGTGATGAAAATGAAACTCTTCAATCATAAGTCTTGTATGCTTGTCTAATCAAGCCAGTGGGTTATTGGTCCTTGGTGCTGTCACAGGGAGGGATTGACAATTAACAATTTAGTATATTTTATTTTCTAATTACATAAATATGAGCATATAAACAGCATCCAATGTGCTGAAACACATTTATAGCTGTTCAACAAAATGTGTTTATGAGAAATTATTTACAGCCATTCAGCAAAATGTGTTTATGAGCATTTCAACAAATAACATATTAGGATAGTGTGTTTGTTCTGAAATATGCCACTGATGTTAGAATTTAAAAAAAACTATAATATAGGACATGTGGGTGAAATTTCAGTGATCACAGATTTATGAACATATGTACTTCCTTGTTTTGTTTAAAATCTCAGTACAATATAAATGTTGATTTTTGAAGGAAGTAATAGCATACTGAAAGGACCAAAACCAAGGAGGTGTGTTTTTGTCAATTGTGACTTTGGTCTGAAAGAGTAAGTGTGCTCTGTATACTTCTTCTGTAGCCCTGGGATCCCACAGAGATTTGTGATAATGAAGCATGGAGTTCTTTGAGAATACTTTTGTTGATAAGATGATAGATTCACCTTAGTTATATGGATCTGTAAGGGCCCAGGTATCTTCTGCTTGAAAATATAGTAGTCCTTCTGTTAAAGTCCATTATATTAAGAGGAGAATTTTACAATGATTATGAAGAATAATTATTTTCTTCTATAACACTTAACTTTGGGGAACCTTTATAAGTCATATCAAATCTCAGTATAAGAGATGTGTGTTTATATAAAGAAATGGAATATAGTTTTATATATTATAGTGTTTTCCTAAGCACAAAAGAAAAAAAAAGACAAAAAATTCCAACATGTAGAATTCATGCAAATAAAATCTTCCACACCATCTAAAATAGTGTCATGTCAGTAGTCTAATGCTTTCAGAGACTATGGTGTTGAGAGCTCTCATGAAATATTGAACTAAAGAGAAAATTAAACTAGCATTTCCTGAACCCTATTTTAAGAAACACCAAATGCAAAGTCTCTAAATGGAGAATATCAGAATTTAGACCTTTTTTTTTTGCATCATTTTAATAGAATTTTAAGATGCCTCCAAATTGTGGATTTTAATTGTGGATTAAAATTTTGATTTGTGAAGTACATAACATGTAAGAGAATTTCGTATAATGCCTTTCAGAGTTTTCAAGGAATTACACGTGAAGTAATAGCTCTTTTTCTGTTCCAGCATATGATGTCGGAGCTCTTATTTCTTTTCTCTAGTTATACCTATAAAAATATAGCAGTTGAGAACAATTAACCTTTCCCTGCCCTTCACTTTTTATCATAACCCCTTCAAATTAGCTGAACCGAAGTTCTAAACCATGGTCTTTTTTGTAACTCTACAGGCTGGCTGTGGGAGTTTGTTTAATACAGATTTCAATGGATCATCCCATTGTAATTTTAAAATAATTTGATCAAAATTTTCAGTTAAATCTCAGCCTTCCTTATGTAGCACTTGTCATCAGGAGGAAGACATGAGATTTCACTCCTTGTTTTTTTAATAGATTTATAATTTTTATAATCTATGAGTTATAGATTTAAATTGTATTGATTTTTTAAAGTCTTTCCCAATTTGTAACTGGGAAAGTAGCTACTAAGGTAGACCTTTCCTTTTTTGTTAGAGTTTCTATAGCTGGTTACTTCTTCAAAAATACTTGTAGTCATAGTGCCGGTTCCTAGTGCAAGATACGGGTGTGTGTGTGTGTGTGTGTGTGTGTGTGTGTGTGTGTGAGAGAGAGAGAGAGAGAGAGAGAGAAATATACCTATATACATACATGTATACGTATGCATACATTCATTTGTTTAGTTATTTGAATATTAGAATCTTCCTGAATTCAAATTATGTGAAGGCAAATTCAAGTGACCATTGTTTCTATTACACATATTTCATTCTGCAGGCAAGAGATGATAGCAAACATAGCAATGTTAGCTATATTCTTATTACCTGAAATATTTTATCTATTCCCTAAATGTTTGGTAGATGGGTAGAAGTTGTTTTTGAACTTGGTATGGCCTTTGTGAGAAGATTTTTTTTCTTCAGGCCTTTTTGTTTGTGTTTTGAAGTTCAAAGGATGAAGTGGGAGTTTTTGTTTGTTTGTTTGTTTTGTTTTTTTAGTACTAGGGATTGAACCCAGGGGTGCTTAACTACTGAGCCAAATCCCCAACTGTTTTTACTTTTTATTTTCAGACAGGGTCTCACTAAGTTACTTAGGGCCTCACTAAATTGTTGATGCTGAATTTGAACTTTCAATCCTCCTGCCTCAGCCTCCCAAGCCACTAGAATTATAGGCATGTGGCATGGTGCCTGGCAGCAGAAGTATTTTTTAAAATGTATATTCGTATTTATTGATTTCCAGTTTAAATATCTTAAGATCAAAACTGGAGGCAATTGCATCTGGTCTTATTTATGGATATAGCATGGTTTATTAAACAATAGAATAAGTTTATTCATTGTGTCTTTAAGTTTTCCATAGACTCGTTGTTTTATTCTGCTTAATCAATGAATGACTTAGGTACATTTAAGCCTCCCACTGAGAAGAAACATTTTGTGAAAGTGAAATTTTCAAGTTCTCATCGCATTTTTTTCTTTTTCTTTATGATATTTGAAGCTATGTCTATAGGAATATATAAGTTTATATAGGTTTAAATATGTTTATTAAGTGAAGGGAATATGAGCAGAAATGGTCCCTGCCTTCATAGAGCTTATAGTCTAGTATGGAATTCTAACAGCCAAATATTTTCTCTGTTCGTGATGGAGGAAGGCACATTGTGCCCAAAGCAAGGACACTGATTCTAGCATTAGAGATGAAGAAAGGCTTCCCAGAAAAAGGGCCATCACACCTTCCATTTCAGTCTTGTATTAAAAAACACTGTCAAATTTAGTAGATATCTGTAAAATTCCTTTTATTAGACTTTCATTTTTTACTTCTTACCACATATGACTACCTTTGTGTAACCTTATATAGTTTTCCAAAATAGTTGACAATAATTCCAGGTTAGATTTTAAACAAAAATGCAGATATACCTAATTTGATGTTTCATCATATGGTATGTGATTGAGAGACACATTTTCTAAAATGCTTTGGTTATATGGAGTCTCACCACTTCCAACTCATTCCTTCAAAATGCAATTTTGATTAGGTCAATGGTGACATTCTTTAGTCTGCAACATGTATTTTTTATACGTTACCAAGTGATGAAAATATTTCCATATATTTTAAAAATATATCCAACTATTTTAATTTTGTTAGTTTGGTACAACAGGTATTTATGATGGATGGAGTAAAAAGAAAATATCTGCAGGAATATGTTCTTAATGGAAAGCTCAAGGGCACTCCCTGCCCCGCTTCTCACCTCTCTTCTCCCATGAGTCACCTCTTCCCTCCTTCACTTGTAGAGAGGAATTCATTATTGCCTGACAATTTATTATGATTAGAAGCATTTTTTGGTAAGCTCAGGGAGTTCGAGAAAATGCACAGACAAGTACCCAAGGAAACTCTTAGTCTTGGGACTGTGAAACAATTGTATTAGTAGGGCACATTGTTTAACATTTCTTTGCTGCATGTTACTCATCTATAAAACGGGGATAATAACATACTGTACTTACTTTCATAGACACTTGGAAAAGCAAAATAAAGTGTTTCATTTAAACCCTTAACATCGTGCCTGGCCCAGAGAAAGTCTGCTGTATATGGTAGTTCCACCATTAGAAACCAGGAGGTAGAATGTGTATTGGTTGAGAGTGTGGACTTTGGCAGTAGACTGACTGCCAGTTATTTTTTTTTTAAATCATTGCTTGCATTATTTTTATAGGGGTTCATATTGTTACTTTACTGTGTTTTGTAGTGATATTTCTAAGGCACCTGGCCAAGGGCAGAGGCATGACAATTAATAAATACTTGTTGATGCACACATGCAGAGTCGATTGGTTAGATGAGTGGGGATTCGGAGAAGGAAGAGATGACTCTAGGTTTGAGTAGACAATAAACCTTGCTTCAGGGTGGTGGGATTTAAGCTGCTTTGACGGATCAGTGGATTATGCATCAAAGAGGCAGAGTAAGGCGTTCCACACATGCGGGAGGCCTGCAGAGACCTGTCTGCAGCAATAGGGGAAATAACTTTGGGACTGGAGACAATGCTGAATAGAATGTGGGGTGCTGACTGACGGGCCAGGAGAGGCATTGTTGGAAGAATCATCTTAATGGAAGATTTTTAAAGTCTTCAAATGCCAGGCTAAGGGTTTGGGGTATTTTTACTCTTGTCTCTAAGGCTATAGTGAAGCAATTTTTTTTTGAGAGAAGGGCCAGTGCAGTATATATGTTTTGGAAGAAAGGTTGAATGCAGATATCAGAATGATTATGGTTACTGTGTTCACAGAAGAAATAAAGATTTTTGTGGTCTCTGTTTTAATTGATAAAACTCACCGTCCTGTCCCCAGAAATGTATAAAAGTGTGAGATTCAAAGTCTTGCCCTTGAAGACTAAGAAGGAATAGGAGGTGTCAGCACTGATTGGCTCTTGGCTCCAAGCATAAATGTGATGCTTCTCTTGTGTTCTTCGCCTAGCAAGACAGTGATGATGGTATGTGACTCTTCTGACTTTTGATTCACATTGAGAGCATTGTTCAAACCTCAAAGCACCTACCACATACTACAGTAGTATGTAGGAACCAGGAGCAACCTCGGAGCTCCTGTTGTTCCACCCCATTCTGCAGCTGTGGAAATTGGGACTGAGAGTGGTAAATGGAGTTGCCCCACATCACCTAGAAAAGACAGTAACTCTGAGTTATGATCAGAGCATAGTTCCCTGCGGCTCAGTTTGTCTTATGTCTCTTTCAGTATTTTCTATTGTAGTTAACAGTGCCAACACAGACAGCATTACACTTTGTGTGTTTCAGTCTTTTCTGAGGTCTCTTTTGAGTTTTTCAGGAATAAATGCAATGATTTTTTTTGAGATTTTTAGGTTGTAATAATCAAAACCCTTTCATCCTATGCCATTGACAAATCATAAATTAAATTATTCTTAGAAAGACTAGTGAATTTTTTTTCACACTGAATAGGTACATAATAAAGTGGCTGTGAGTCATCTGAGAAAGTGAATGACTAGAAGTTTGATTTTTTTTTTTTCTCTCAGTATGTGATATAAAGCCTTCTGGAAAAATCTGATACAACTGCATTTGCAAAATTCACTTTAAATTTCTTCATAGTATGTTTTGGACTCTGGGACTCTAAGGCCTTTCCATAGATTTTTTTTTTAGGAAAATACATTTTGTGTTTCTCATCAAAAAGGAAAATCATTTTGTGTTTCTCATCAAAAAGGAAAATCATAAAGTGCTGATCATAGTGATGGCACATAATAAGCACTGGATGAAAGTGAAATAGTATTTTATCTGCACTTTTACAGTTATGATAAAGTATTCATTGGTGTAATCCAATCGTAGATTTCTTGACAGTATCATAAATTACTTAATTGTTAAAGGGTTGATTTGTGTTTCTGGCTGATGTGGGAAACTTTGAACAACCCTCAAGGGAATCATATGGTGTTAATATCTGGAAATTGCCTAATTCCAAAAAGTTGGGAAGAAACTTTGGTTTGTTGTTCTTTAAAAAAAAAAAATAGTAAAATGAACTTTTAAGAAGCAGTGAGAGGTGGATAGAAACAAATGTCTTTAAAAACACACCATTTTGAATATGATGTGGATGAGCTAGACTATCATGGTCCTGGTTTACCAAACTCAATCATCTACAAGTATTCCCTAGGATAGGGAAGCTGGGATTTGGGTTTATTCCACAGCTGTCACATTTCAACACATGTAGACATATGAGGAAAATGTAGGTGGCATGACATTCAGGCAGCTTGGATTGGCCACAAGGGGCTCAGTGGGCCAGCTTTCTTTTTTGTGGTAAGGTTGCATTTGGTGTGTGAGTGAAGGAGGTAGCATGCTGGCCCTGGGCTGTGTTCACAGCTGTGTCCCTTAGAATAGGAAGTAGGAGGGGTCTCAGTAGCAGCTAGTGCTGGAGAAAGAAAGTCTGAAAGTAAAGGAGTTTGCAGAGGGAGGAACTTCCAGCCCCTCTTCTGTAGTGGCTCTGGGGATTTTTTCTCCATGATCTCTTCTTCACTAGTTGTATGCAATGCATAGAGTAGTGGTGCACCATCTGCTTCCTCCCTTATATCTCCTTTGCTGTTTATTGGAGGGAAATCAGGGAAAACTTTTTTTTACATACATTGGGATAGAATAGGTTTTTATTAGCGAAACAGTATGAAAATCATGAAAAGCACCTATTCCTTTTGCATCTTTATAAACGATTTTTTTAATCTGCTTTATCAAAGGTTTTTTTAACAAAAGAAATCTTTTTTCTTCACCCAAGGGATATTCTTATGTAACTACTATGAGATTAGCACTGGGTAAACTGGGGATGCAACAATGAATAGATTACATGTAATAAGATCACATTAAAAGGGCTATGAAGAGTCCTATGGAGCTCAATCCATGAGATAATTTTTAATGTGGATAATTATCAAAGATTGTTGACTTTGGTGCTGATATTTGGAAACTGTCTAATTTGGAAAGCTCAAGTAAAAACACATTTCAATGGAAAGCAACATCCAGAGAGGACAAACAGTGACATCCACACTGTTCATTTCTCTGGAGTGTCAGGTGAGGGCAAAATATGAGGGCTCTGATCCACTCTCAACTCTGGACCGGATGCTTTCTTATTAAAGGTCTACTGTTCACTGGCTGGACTGTTAGCTCTTCTCACATGCTTTCCTCAGAGGTCCCCATATCCTTCCGGAACAGGGCTAATAGGTCAGGTAAATATCCAGGCTCCGAAGCAGTTATTGCAATTTCTACTCTGAAAGGCCAGGTCTCTAGGAAGAGAGGGATGAGAGGCCAACTCACGGAAGTGCTATTGTGTTAACCAAGCCAGCTGGTGAGCTTGCTTTATCTGAATGGAATTTTTAGGAACTTAAGTGTTAGGATAAATATCCTGAAGTGGTAGGGAGCGTTTATTTCCTTCTCCTTTGACCCTGGCTAGCTCTTGACTGTCCAGAACTCAGTAAGTTGCTCTTGGTTGTCCTGGTCAAATTCAAAACTGAGAAGAGTGAAATGGATAAACTTCTGAGTCATATTTAATATGGCCAGTTGCTTCTGGAAGACCTAGGAGACCTGGGGAAGCCAAATGAACTCCACCCAAGGAGATGCTATGCTTACTCCTAGATTGTGAAATTGAACTATACAGGGTTCCAGTAAATATGGGCCTCATCTATTTATTTTAGTGTCAGCTTGTTCAGTGAAGCAGTTGCAGTTGTTCTTCCAAAAATTCATCTATAAACATATTAGGCAAGAGCATCACGCAGTCTCCATACGTCTAGGAAAAAGTTTGTAGGCCAGGGCTGGAAGGTGGTAGACAGAGACAGAGTATCTTTTAAGATACTGCTTTCTGTTGTTTTGAGATGTAGTTCAGGATATTTGTTGATTCAACACCGAGAACCTGTTATTACCAAGCATTTGTTACAATAACCAGTATTCATTTATCTCCAGATTGACAGTTTACAAAGCACTTTCAAGTATTATTTGATCTTTGGAACAACTGTGTATCTCCTACAAAAATATGGGAATGATAATCCCTACTAATTAGGGATCTTGGGGGATTAAATGAGATAATGTAGGTCCAAGTGTCTAGCCTATCATCTGGTGGGCAAAAGCAGATCAGTGGTACATAGCAGCCATAGTAATGATACAAAACATGAGGCCATGAGTAATTGAATAGCACTAGGGGTATATAGTTCAGTGGTAGAGTGCTTGCCCAGAATGTTTGAGGCCCTGGGTTCAGTCCCCAGTACTACAAAACAAGAAGAACAATGACCCAAACATGGCACATTGGAAAAATTAGTGATAAAGAAAGGGAGAGACAAAGTATTTTAACCTTCACTTTTGACACCTAGGCTCCCTGGACTGAGCACAGAAGTTTTCTTTAAGGTGGTGACATGGGTTGAAAAGGATCTATTTGCAATATTGATACAAAGAAGTAAAAATACAAGATTGAAATATGTAAATCCATGTGGAATCATTTTTATTTACTTACCATAATGTTGAATTATTTAAATATTCTGTAGCTGCTATGTACCTAAGCATTATTTGAATGAATGAATGAATCTGATGATCCCTAAACTTATTTTATCATGTGCAATATGGTTATTTATTTGCCCTTGTCATACATATAAATTTAGAGTATTGGTCTATGAGTTTGGCATTTCCAATAAATGAAATTTGAATAATATTTAGTTTTTTATACAAAGCATAGATACAAATAAGAAGGGTCATCATGTGTTCGTCAATAACAAAACTTTTTGTCTATTATTCATTCCTCTTTCTAAGATTGCTAATCAGTTAGAATTGTAGGTTGAAATCAGTATCTTAGACAAGCACATCAAAACATAGCCAGGCTTGGTGGCGCCCACATGTAATCCCAGTCACTCAGGAAGTTGAGACAGGAGGATTCCAAGTTTAAGTTCAGCCTCAGCAATTTAGCATAACCTATTTAAAAAAAGAGAAAGAAAAAGAAAAAAACAAGAAAAGGCTGGGACATAGCTCAGTGGTAGAGTGCCTCTGGGTTCAATTCAAACAAGCAAACAAAACAAAAACATAAATAAAAACTCTTAAATTCTCTAAACCTCATTTCTGCATCAGTAAAACAGAGCTAATAATTCAGAAATAAACCCCATAATGCTTGATCCAAGGAAAGCCCTGGGCAAAAGATAGTGGTTCCTTTTTGCATTACTTTTTTTTTTTTTTACCTTAAGGCTCTAACTCCCCCTGCCTCATTGCAAATATTAATCTTTTTCTGTAAAGACAAATTATGTTCTTATAAAAAATCAAACAATACTGTTTTTATGAATAAAAGTGAATATTCTCCCTCCTCAATCCTTCTAGCCCTTCCTCAACCAAATCTTGATTAGTCTTTAAAGACAAACTCAAGGCTCATGGTAGACTACTATAGCTTGCTGTTCTCAAAATTCTCTAATCTACATTCTCTTTACTACCCTTTCATAATTACATATATTTGTGCATCATTTCATGAGCATTCTTAGGGCATGTACCTTTTCTCTCCAAATATTTTTCAATTTCCTAAGGCCAATGGGTTTATCTCACAATTATTTTGTATCTGATAATTCATTTTCCAACAATGAGAACATTTTAAAAAGCTGTGAGTATTTATCAACAATGAATACTTTTTGAAAGAAATGCAAGAACCTATAATAATTTAATCAAATTATAGTCTCTATTGCATAGGCAGAATTTACCCATAAGATTAAAAAAAAGATAATAGCCCACCAGCCATTCTCTTGAATTTCAAATTTGTAAGCAAGCAAACAAATTTCCTCTCATTATTTCTTTCAAGAAAGTCTTATAAAGAGACTATTTGATTTTTATAAACTTTAGTTTAGGCAGTAATGATGAAATACTTCTTATTTATAAGGAGCAGGATAAAATAACACTGTGTGCATTTTTGCATAGATATTTTGTGTGCATATTTTATTCCCTCTGCCTCAGAACAGTTAAATGTCATTGTACCTGTAGATAGAACAGTGATAAATCATGAGGACCATTGGGTAATCTTTGCATTCTATTGTTGCTTTATTGTCCCAACTTGGAAGGGGAGAAGGCTGCTATTGGTATCTAGAGGGTTGAGGCCAGGGATGCTGTTAAACATCTTAAATGCACAAGACAGCCCCACAACAGAGAGCCATCCAGCCCTAAATATCAGTGGTGCAGACGCTGATGCCCCCTGAGTTGAACCAAAGCATCTTTGCCAACACCACAAGGGAAATGATCAGTTTCACTCTTAGAGCCATTTTACTTGTTTGTATGACTTCCAAAACCAAGTATATTTTCAGATGTCAAGAGCCCAGACTTTGCAGGATCCCCCACCTCCTTCCTGTGCCCTGCCATCTGCAGCCTGTCATTTAGGCTGGCAGCCTGGAACCTGCCCCACAGCTCTGAGCACAGCAGGTTCCCCCCACCCCATGCCCCCAGCCGTCTCTGTTCAGTCTGGGCCTGCACACGCCATCCTTCAGGCTGTTTCAGCAATCTTTAAACCTCCACAGGCTTATGAAATATTCTTTAATCCCTTCCCCAAACATGATTTAGGTGCATTTGATATTATCTGCTATCCCCCAGATTTCCTAGTGCTTGGCGGCTCATTCCCAGGGCTACCTTCCAGGTGTAGCTGTCTCTGTCAGACAGGAGCCTGGGGCTTTCTCCAAGTGGAGAGTCAGTGGGGAATGGGCTGGTAGCTGAGAACATCCACCAAATGGCTTATATTTGATGTATAATATTTAATTGTGATATATTAAAAGTAAATTATTTTAATAGATCAAAAGTTAACTCATTAAATCTGTTAGTCTAATTTAAATCTGTCTTCCAAAGAAACCATTTGTATTTAGATCACACTGCATCTTTATCCTTGCAAATCCATAGAATCTAAACTCCTCTAGTCAGAGTCTTGGAAGGATATAAATCAAGCATAAGTCTTCAATGCAACAGCTAAATATGTTTAGGCATAATTTCCAAGTGTTTGTTCCTGTTGGCAGATACTACTTACTTCACAAGTAGTTCAATGTCTTAAAAGCACTGAGCTTAAAGGGCCCCGGCAATTGTCTAATCCCTAAGTTTCTCAACCTGGCTGCCCACGGATCACCTTGAGCAGGAACCCAGCCCAACAGAACAAGACCATCTGCCTTGCAGTTCAGGCTTGGGGATTTCCCCCAAACTTGCCCAAAATGATTCTGATGTGCCAACTTTGTGGAAAAGTTAAATCTTTCCTAGTCTCTCAGTTGCAAAAAGGGAAACTAAGGCCCACATTAATTCACAAAGGCAGGAGTCCATAAACATTGTCTGTCTAAGGTTAGCTACTAATTCTTTCTGGCTTTGTAGGCCATAAGGTTTCTGTCAGAACTGCTCATCTCTGCCATAGTGTGAAAGCAGCCATGGACAGCACAGAAACAAATGGCTGTGGCTTTGTTCCAGTGGCACTTGATTAAAGCAGGTAGCTGGTTGGATTTGGCCTATCAGGCACAATTTGCCAACCCCTGGCCCTGGTCTAACCATAGCTAGACCTCAGACGTACCACTCATCAACAATTGGTCTTTCTGCCTCTTGATGGTAGTCTCCTGTTGTAGGGAGTGTCTATGGCATACCCACTTTCAGGAGAAGTTAAATAAATACCTGTATGTAAGTTTAGGTAATTGTCTTAGTGTAGGTACTTAGTCTAGAGCACAGAAATTTTCATTTTCTCTGTTCATGTGAGAGGCCTTCACCTTGAATGTATTTACCAAATTTTAAATAATAATCATATCTCTGGGCTAATAATGGAATAACTTGGACAATAATATTGTGGTTTAAGGGAATTTTTTAGTTTCATTCATAAAGTCAGAAAATGAGATGATGCAATCAGATTACCAAAAGAAGAAGGGAAAAAATATCTTGCTAAGGGAAATAGGGTCCTGATGTTCTTTTCAGTTGATTTACAAATCATCTATTAATCTCTTAATTCTTTATTATTGTGCTGATGACCCATGGGGGAATATTTTATTCAGATTTCTTCTGAATAAAGCTGAGAAAATTTGAGTGTGATACCTAATAGCTAGAGAAGCTTCCTAGGGGTTTGGGAGAGTGACCATGACCTAAAGCTGAGGTTGTGGAAATGAACCATCAGAGTTTTTTGGAGAGTTATGTGTTTGGCCGTCATGACAGTTTGGGTCTTTTTCTCTGTGTAACCTTTCTCCCAGAACACATTCATTATAATAGGTTTCCTCAAAGATTACAAAAAACATTGAATCTGATCTTTTCCTTTGGAGATGGGTTTATCTCCATTCAGAAGTTAACTTTATATCTATGCTTTTAGGGAAAGTAATTCTACCTCTTCTATTTTGTGTCTACATAGTACATTCAATAAAAGTGCTTCCTATCTTGAAAAAAGGCCACTGTCATATTTACAAGTATAAAAGTAACATTCCATTAGTAGTTTCTCTGGTGGCTGGAAATGGCAAAACAAAATCAATTTTTTTCCCAGAAATCGATGTCCCTCACTATCATACCATCATTGAACTGGGTTTATTGATGGGAGCATTAACAAGAAAGGCACCATAGAGGGACATCATGATGATATCATAATGAGGTCCATCATAGATAATCACATAATTGTTTTTTCATCGAGAGAGACATCACAGAAATAGCAGTGTAGAGATGTTCATAGAGCACCTTATGTTCATGGGAGACACAGGGGTACATTAAAATAATCCAATACTCAATTTTACCATAAATAATAATGATTATGAGGCCTTCCCATACAGTTACAATATGCATAACAGATCATTTTACAGTAAGTCGCGTTACTTTCTCCCTTCTTGCCTAGTTTTATGATATGCATGGTAATCAGCTTACAATTTTTCAAAGGTACTAAAAACTGTGGTTGCAATGAATTGATTCTCTGAGATTTTCTGCAGTAATCCTTCTGGCATTATTAAGTTTTCTTTAATCATATTTAGTTAGCGGTGATTCACAGTCTCATTGGCCTTAATTTGAATTTTGGCTCTGCCTCAGCTAAGCTTGACCTTGAGAAGGTTTCTGAACAGCTTTAAACTTGAGTTCCAAATTATTAAATGAGTCCAGTGACATCTGCCTCTCATGGCTTATGTGAGGAATAGATGAGATTGTGCCTATGAAGAATTGAGTAGAATGTCTGGCACTTAGTGACTTTCGATACAGAATGATATATTATCATCTTCAGGGCCATTATTGTTATTTTACCTTTGCCATAGCGCACCCTAGACCACAAGCTGTGCCTTTGTCAAGGAAGTATCTAAAGTTCGGAGAAGTACAAGAAGGAAGGACACACTGGAGTATAATTGTCCCTTGCACATGTGTGAGGATAGCAGTACCTGAGTTTGCACTCTTCACATCATCACTTCATCCTTGTCAAGCTCTGCTTCTGCCTTAATCTTAATCTCAGAGGGAGAATCAGTGCTGTTGAAAGATATATAGCCCTGAGAGATTTTATGAAATAAACTATTCCAAAGGAGTGTCCTAGAAGATGAGTGATATTTGTTAATACCAAGAGTTTCTTCTGCAAAAACAACACAAAACAAAACAAAAAAAGAAGAAAAATACCTAGTAAAAATTTTTTTTAGAAAGTTTCTTTTGACAAAGGGATATTAGGTGACAACTGAATTGATCTTTACCCTGGGAAGTTCTGCACTTGAGGTAGTCTTTGTAGGGTGTATGATAACCACAGAAAACATGGCAAAAAATAGGTTGGGTAGTTTCACAGTATCATTGAGAAAACAATTATAAAGAGATATGTAAAAAGATATGAATCTATAGAGTAGGGTTTTTAAATGCCATAGAACTTTCGAAGATGTAAAAATGACTGGAATTCAGGACACTTTCATGAAACCAAAACAGAACTTTGCAGAATGTCTCCCCTCCCCAATTCTTTATTTTCTAGGATCTCAATATTGTTTGTGTTTGTTTTTGCTGTTGTTTTACTGAAAATGATTATTAACCAAAAAATTTTTTAAATTTTTTCCAAAATAATAAATTCCATGCAACGAAAGGTAACAATCAGAATGACTACTGTGAACTGACAAAAGTTTTCAAAAACCAACAAAACATGCACAGCCTTATTTTTGTCCATTAAATTAGCATTATTTATGATGTGTTTATCCTTCCATTGGTCTCCTTTTTCTTCTTCTTCCAGAAATAGTATTCGGGCAGAAATTCCATTTTGAAGATGTTTACCAGGAACTTTTTCTTCCTTTTAATTTTGTGAGCTGAATATCAGTGTGACTTTTCACTGTATTAGCAGGCAAAATGGTCACTGAATGTACTGAAAGAAAACATGAGTCTGTCTGTGATTGTAGATTTGGCAAAAGATAAATGATAATATTTTATTTTTTTATTGTAACCATGGAAGACAAAAGACACAGGTTCCCAGCAATACCTTCCATTTGTTGTTAGGGTCATGATGGCCCATAACACATTGAAAGTCTAATCTCTTCTGGCTCGAGAGCCCACATAGAAAGAAAGAGAATAGGAAGGAAGGAAAGAAGAAAGGAAGGGAGGGAGGGAGGGAGGGCAAAAGAAAGAAAGGGTGTTTTGTATCTGGGGTTTTACAAAGACCCTTATACCTAGATTTTTTGGTTGTTGAAATTCTAAAATAAGTCAAGGTATAAACATGTATTGACAACTAATCTTTGAAAGGAAATAGCCTCTATTTTCACAAATAAATTAATTATTTTATTTTACTTTTTATTTGTTATTCTAGATATTCATGACAGAGTTGTCTTTTTTTTTATTATTGTAAACAAATGGGATACATGTTGTTTCTCTGTTTGTACATGGCATAAAGGCATACCATTTGTGCAATCATAAATTTACATAGGGTAATGTTGTTTGATTCATTCTGTTATTTTTTTCCCCTTCCCCCCCACCCCTCCCACCCCTCTTTTCCCTCTATACAGTCCTTCCTTCCTCCATTCTTGCCCCCCTCCCTAACCCTAACTCTAACCCTAACACTAACCCCTCCCACACCCCATTATGTGTCATTATCCACTTATTAGCAATATCATTCGTCCATTGGTTTTTTGAGATTGGCTTATCTCACTTAGCATGATATTCTCCAGTTTCATCCATTTGCCTGCAAATGCCATAATTTTATCATTCTTTATAGCTGAGTAATACTCCATTGTATATATATACCACAGTTTCTTTATCCATTCATCAATTGAAGGACATCTAGCTTGGTTCCACAATCTGGCTATTGTGAACTGAGCAGCTATGAACATTGATGTGGCTGTATCTCTGTAATATGCTGATTTTAAGTCCTTTGGGTATAGGCCAAGGAGTGGGATAGCTGAGTCAAATGGTGGTTCCATTCCAAGTTTTTTAAGGAGTCTCCACACTGCTTTCCAGAGTGGCTGCACTAATTTGCAGCCCCACCAGCAATGTAAGAGTGTACCTTTCTCCCCACATCCTCACCAACACCTGTTGTTGCTTGTATTCTTGATAATCGCCATTCTAATTGGGGTGAGATGGAATCTTAGGGTGGTTTGATTTGCATTTCTCTTATTACTAGAGATGTTGAACATTTTTCCATATGTTTGTTGATTGCTTGTACATCTTCTTCTGTGAAGTATCTATTCATTTCCTTAGCCCATTTGTCAATTGGATTATTTGCATTCTTGGTGTAGAGTTTTTTGAGTTCTTTATAGATTCTGGAGATTAGCGCTCTATCTGAAGTATGATTGGTAAAGATTTTCTCCCACTCTGTAGGCTCTTTCTTTGCATTGCTGATAGTTTCCTTTGCTGAGAGAAAGCTTTTTAGTTTGAATCTATCCCAGTTATTAATTCTTGCTCTTATTTCTTGTGCTATGGGAGTCCTGTTGAGGAAGTCTGGTCCTAGGCCGACATGTTGAAGCTCTGGACCTACTTTTTCTTCTATAAGATGCAAGGTCTCTGGTCTGATTCCGAGGTCCTTAATCCATTTTGAGTTTAGTTTCATGCAGGGTGAGAGATATGGGTTTAGTTTCATTCTGTTGCATATGGATTTCCAATTCTCCCAGCACCATTTGTTGAAGAGGCTATCTTTCCTCCATTGCATATTTTTGGCCCCTTTGTCTAGTATGAGAAAATTGTATTTATTTGGGTTTGTGTTCATGTCCTCTATTCTGTACCATTGATCCACCTTTCTATTTTGGTACCAATACCATGCCTATTGCTTTGTAGTAGAGTTGAAGATCTGGTATTGCGATACCCCCTGCTTCACTGTTTCTGCCAAGGATTGCTTTAGCTATTCTGGGTTTTTTATTCTTCCAGATGAATTTCATAATTGCTTGCTCTATTTCTGTAAGGTACATCATTGGGATTTTAATTGGAATTGCATTGAATCTGTATAGCACTTTTGGTAGTATGGCCATTTTGACAATATTAATTCTTCCTATCCAAGAACATGGGAGATCTTTCCATCTTCTAAGGTTTTCTTTAATTTCTTTCTTTAGTGTTCTGTAGTTCTCATTGTAGAGGTCTTTCACCTCTTTTGTGAGATTGATTCCCAAGTATTTTATTTTTTTTGAAGCTATTGTGAATGACGTAGTTTTCCTGATTTCTCTTTCTGAAGATTCATCGCTTATGTATAAAAATGCCTTAGATTTATGTGCATTGATCTTATATCCCGCTACTTTACTGAATTCACTTATGAGATCTAAAAATTTTCTGGTGGAATTTCCTGGTTCCTCTAAGTATACAATCATATCATCAGCAAATAGGGATAGTTTGAGTTCTTCTTTTCCTATTCGTATCCCTTTAATTTCTTTGGTGTGTCTATTTGCTCTGGCTAGAGTTTCAAGGATGATATTGAATAGAAGTGGTGAAAGAGGGCATCCCTGCCTGTTCCAGTTTTTAGAGGGAATGCTTTCAGTTTTTCACCATTTAGAATAATATTAGCCATGGGCTTAGCATAGATGGCCTTTACAATGTTAAGGAATGTTCCCACTATCCCTATTTTTTCCAGTGTTTTGAGCATGAAGGGGTGCTGTATTTTATCAAAGCTTTTTCTGCATCTATCGAAATAATCATGTGATTCTTGACTTTAAGTCTATTGATATGGTGAATTACATTTATTGATTTCCTGATGTTGAACCAACCTTGCATCCCTGGGATGAAACCCACTTGATCATGGTGCACTATCTTTTTAATATGTTTTTGTATGCGATTTGCTAAAATTTTGTTGAGAATTTTTGTGTCGATGTTCATTAAGGATATTGGTCTGAAATTTTCTTTCCTCGCTGTGTCTCTGTCTGGTTTAGGTATCAGGGTAATATTGGCTTCATAGAATGAGTTTGGGAGGGTTCCCTCCTCTTCTATTTCATGGAATACTTTGAGAAGTATTGGAATGAGCTCTTCTTTAAAGGTTTTGTAGAACTCGGCTGAGAACCCATCTGGTCCTGGACTTTTCTTTGTTGGTAGGCTATTGATGACTTCTTCTATTTCATTACTTGAAATTGGTCTATTTAAGTTGTGTATGTCCTCCTCGTTCAGTTTAGGCAATTCATATGTCTCTAGAAACCTGTTGATGTCTTCAAAATTTTCTATTTTGTTGGAGTATAGATTTTCAAAATAGCTTCTAATTATGTTTTGTATTTCAGTCATGTCTGTTGTGATATTTCCTTGTTCATTCCAAATTTTAGTGATTTGGGTTTTCTCTCGTCTTCTCTTTGTTAGTGTGGCTAAAGGTTTATCAATTTTTGTTTATTTTTTCGAAGAACCAACTATTTATTTTGTCAATTTTTTGTATTGTTTCTTTTGTTTCAATTTCATTGATTTCAGCTCTGAGTTTGACTATTTCCTGTCTTCTACTACTTTTGGTGTTGGTCTGTTCTTCTTTTCTAGGGCTTTGAGCTGTAGTGTTAGGTCGTTTATTTTTGAGTTTTACTTCTTTTATTAAATGCGCTCCATGAAATAAATCTTCCTCTAAGTACTGCTTTCATAGTGTCCCAGAGATTTTGATATGATGTTTCTTTGTTCTCGTTTACCTCTAAGAATTTTTTAATTTCCTTCCTAATATCTTCTGTTATCCATTCATCATATAATAGCATATTGTTTAATCTCCAGGTGTTGGAGTAGTTTCTGTTTTTTACTCTTTCATTTATTTCTAACTTCAATCCATTATGATCTGATAGAATACAAGGTAGTGTCTCTATCTTCTTGTACTTGCTGACATTAGCTTTGTGGCATAATATATGGTCTATTTTAGAGAAGGATCCATGTGCTGCTGAGAAGAAAGTGTATTCGCTCTTGGTTGGATGGTATATTCTATAAATGTCTGTTAAGTCTAAATTATTGATTGTGTTATTGAGATCTATGGTTTCTTTGTTCAATTTTGGTTTGGAAGATCTGTCCAGTGGTGAGAGAGGCGTGTTAAAATCACCTAGTATTATTGTGTTATGGTCTATTTGGTTTCTAAAATTGAGAAGGATTTGTTTAACATACATGGATGAGCCACTGTTTGGGGCATAGATGTTTATGATTGTTATATCTTGCTGATTAATGCTTCCCTTAAGCAGTATGAAATGTCCTTCTTTATCCCTTCTGACTAACATTGGCTTGAAGTCCACATTATCTGAAATGAGGACGGATACTCCAGCTATTTTGCTGAGTCCATGTGCATGGTATGTTTTTCCCCATCCTTTCACCTTTAGTCTATGGGTATCTCTTTCTATGAGGTGAGTCTCTTGCAGGCAACATATTGTTGGATCTTTCTTTTTAATCCAGTCTGCCAGTCTATGTCTTTTGATTGATGAATTCAGGCCATTAACATTCAGGGTTATTATTGAGATATGATTTGTATTCCCGGTCATTTGGTTCACATTTAAAATTTTATTTATTTATTCATTTATTTTTTGACACATCTTGGTTCCTCCTTTATTTGACAGTACCTTTAGTGTAATTCCTCCCTTTGCTGATATGCTTCTTTGTTTTTTATCTCTTCCTCATGAAATATTTTGCTGAGAATGTTCTGTAATGCTGGCTTTCTTTTTGTAAATTCTTTTAGCTTTTGTTTATCATGGAATGATTTTATTTCATCGTCCAATTTGAAGGTAAGTTTTGCTGGGTATAAGATTCTTGGTTGGCATCTATTTTCTTTCAGAGCTTGAAAAATGTTCCAGGCCCTTCTAGCTTTTAGGGTCTGGATTGAAAAATCTGCTGATATCCGTATTGGTTTCCCCCTGAATGTAATTTGGTTCTTTTCTCTCACAGCCTTTAAAATTCTGTCTTTATTTTGTATGTTAGGTATTTTCATTATAATGTACCTTGGTGTGGGTCTGTTGTAATTTTGTGTATTTGGAGTCCTATAAGCCTCTTGAACTTGATTTTCCATTTCATTCTTCAGATTTGGGAAATTTTCTGATATTATTTTATTGAATAGATTGTTCATTCCTTTGATTTGTTTCTCTAAGCCTTCCTCAGTCCCAATAATTCTCAAATTTGGCTTTTTCATGATATCCCATAGTTCTTGCAGATTCTGTTCATGATTTCTTACCATCTTCTCTGTTTGTTCAACTTTGCTTTCGAGGTTAAATATTTTGTCTTCAATGTCTGAAGTTCTGTCTTCCAGGTGTTCTATCCTATTGGTTATGCTTTCTATGGAGTTCTTAATTTGGTTTATTGTTTCCTTCATTTCAAGGATTTCTGTTTGTTTTTTTTTCAATATCTCTAACTCTTTATTGAAATGATCTTTTGCTTCCTGTATTTGCTCTTTAACTGTCGATTGGTGCTATCATTCAATGCCTGCATTTGCTCTTTCATCTCATCATTCAATGCCTGCATTTGCTCTTTCATCTCATCATTCAATGCCTGCATTTGCTCTTTCATCTCATCATTCAATGCCTGCATTTGCTCTTTCATCTCATCGTTTGCTTCCCTAATCATTTTAATTATGTACATTCTGAACTCCCTTTCTGTCATTTCTTCTGCCATGCTATCATTGGATTTTATTGATGTAACATCTAGATTTGTTTGTGGCATTTTCTTCCCTTGTTTTCTCATATTGTTGAGGAATCAGTGGGTCATTAAGATATTGCAGATTTCCTCTATCGACTTATAATGTCCCTGAAGATTGCTAGTATATCCCCTCTTATCCTTCAGTAGCCTGAAGTCTTGGAGGAAGTTGATAATGCGGTGCTCCACAAAGAAGCTGCCTCTCTAGGGGTGGTGACCCTCAGGTGGCATATATTCCCCGCTAGTGGGCAGAGGTGCCTCTACTTGTTGACCAATGGTCATCCAACAGGAAACTAGGCTGTGGTCTGAGGCAAGTCCTGTTTGTGCCTGTGTCTCTGGTTTTACCGTCCCTGCGGGAAAACCTCACCCGGCAGGGAAGACTCACTCGGTGGGGACGTCTTGCTGATCAGTTCCCCTCCTAGAGATTCCCCTCAATCTACAACTACCACCTGGGCTGGGCTGTCTTCCTCTGCAACGTTCCCAGGGGCCCGGACCTATCTCCTGGGCCTGGGAGCCTCACCCTTCGCAGGCGAGTCTCCTTAGGCTGCCTCTCCCAGAGACTCTGCCCGCAGTACTGGAAACTTCGCTCCGCCCCTAGGCGTGTCTCTGTGCGGCTGGCTCTTCCAGCAAGAAGCCACCTAGCTCCTGGGACCCTGCTCTGCACCTAATCTCCTGACTATGCAGCCCCTCCTCTGAGCCGCCACCTGGAGCCCCGTACAATAGCTCCGAGACCCAGAGACCCGCCACACACCTCCTCCTCCGGACAGTGGCCAGGTTTCCGACGCAGTCACTAGGAGCCCAAGCAATTCACTTCGTGT
Organism: Sciurus carolinensis; assembly: GCF_902686445.1. Classification (NCBI taxonomy): domain Eukaryota; kingdom Metazoa; phylum Chordata; class Mammalia; order Rodentia; family Sciuridae; genus Sciurus; species Sciurus carolinensis. Next base: position 6,877,983 of record NC_062232.1, on the reverse strand, counting down.
CTCCTCCTCCCACCAACCGCCCGTAGCCCTAGGCAGTCACTCCAAGTCGAAGTGTCCCGCCCTGTTCCTCCTCCTCCTCCTCGGGGTAGCCCCCCGGGTGTTCAGGAGTGGTGGCTCCGAGACCAAGTGACCCACCACGCTCCTCCTCCAGGCAGGCCACCGGTGTTCAGGAGCGGTCGCTTTTAGTCCAATCAACTCACCACTCGCCTCCTCCTCTGGCAACCGCCTGTGGCTCTGATGCAGTCACTCCTAGACCAAGCGTCCCACCGCTCTCCTCCTCCAGGCAGGCCACCAGCCTCTGGAGCAGTTCTTCTGAGTTCAAACAGCTCGCCACGCAGCTCCTCCTCTGGCAACTGCCTGTGGCTCTGATGCAGTCACTCCTAGACCAAGCGTCCCGCCGCGCTCCTCCTCTTCCTCCGGGCAGTCCCCCGGTGTTCAGGAGCGCTTGCTCTGAGTTCAAACAGCTCGCCACGCAGCTCTTCCTCTGGCAACCGCCTGTGGCTCTGATGCAGCTACTCCTAGACCAAGTGACCCGCCACGCTCCTCCTCCAGGCAGGCCACCGGTGTTCTGGAGCGGTCGTTCTGAGTTCAAACAGCTCACCAAGCAGCTCCTCCTCTGGCAACTGCCCATGGCTCTGATGCAGTCACTCCTAGATCAAGTGACGCGCCACGCTCCTCCTCCAGGCAGGCCACCGGTGTTCAGGAGCGGTGGTTCTGAGTTCGAACAGCTCGCCACGTAGCTCCTCCTGTGGCAACCGCCTGTGGCTCTGATGCAGCCACTCCTAGACCAAGTGACCCGCCACGCTCCTCCTCCAGGCAGGCCACCGGTGTTCTGGAGCGGTCGTTCTGAGTTCAAACAGCTCACCAAGCAGCTCCTCCTCTGGCAACTGCCCATGGCTCTGATGCAGTCACTCCTAGATCAAGTGACGCGCCACGCTCCTCCTCCAGGCAGGCCACCGGTGTTCAGGAGCGGTGGTTCTGAGTTCGAACAGCTCGCCACGTAGCTCCTCCTCTGGCAACCGCCTGTGGCTCTGATGCAGTCACTCCTAGACCAAGCGACCCGCTGCGCTCCTCCTCTTCCTCCGGGCAACCCCCCGGTGTTCAGAAGTAGTCGTTCTGGGTCCAAACAGCTCACCACGCAGCTCCTCCTCAGGCAGCCGCCCGGAGCCCCAGTGGTTGCTCCGAGTCCAAGCGCTGTGCTGAGCTGCCTCCTCTACGATGATCCCAGTTGTCCCCAGAGTTGTCTTTTGATATATTATACATACATGGAAGATAACATATTATAATTAGGATCCCTTTCTTGTGGTTGTACATGACGTGGGGTTACACTGGTCATATATTCATATATGAACATAGGAAAGTTATGTCCAATTCATTCTACTGTCTGTCCTATTCCCACCGCCCTCCCTTCCTTTCATTCCCCTTCATCTAATCCAATGAACTTCTGTTCTTCCCTCCCACCCCCACTTATTGTGTGTTAGCATCTGCACATCAGATAGAAAATTCAACCTTTGGTTTTAGGGATTGGCTTATTTCACTTAGCATGATAGTCTCCAGTTCCATCCATTTATGTGCAAATGCCATAATTTCATTTTTCTTTAAGGCTGAGTAATTTTCCTTTGTTTATATAGATACCACAGTTTCTTTATCCATTCATCTGTTGAAGGGCATCTAGGTTGGTTCCATAGCTTAGCTATTGTGAATTGAGCTGCTGTAAACATTGATATGTCTGTGTCACTATAGTATGCTGATTTTAAGTCCTTTGGGTATATACTGAGCAGTGGGACAATTGGGTCAAATGGTGGTTCCATTCCATGTTTTCTGAAAAATCTCCATACTGCTTTCCATATGGTTGCACCAATTTGCAGTACCACCAGTAACGTGTGAGTGAACCTTTCTTCCCACATCCTTGCCAACATTTATTATTTCTTGTATTCTTGATAATTGCCATTCTGATTGAAGTGAGATGGAATCTAAGTGTAGTTTTAATTTGCATTTCTCTAATTGCTAAAGATGATGAATTTTTTTCATGTAATTGTTGACCATTTGTATTTCTTCTGAGAAGTACCTGTACTTCTCATTTATTGCCCATTTATTGATTGGGTTATTTGGATTTTTTTCATGTTAAGTTTTTTGAGTCCTTTATATATCCTGGAGATTAATGCTCTGAGGTTTAGGTGCACAGATTTTCTCCCATTCCATAGGTGCTCTCTTCACATTCTTCATTGTTTCCTTTGCCATAAAAAAAGCTTTTTAGTTTGATACCATCCCATTTATTGACTCTTGATTTTACTTCTTGCTCTTTAGGAGTCTTGTTGAGGAAGTCAGTTCCTAAGACAACAGGATAGAAAGCTGGGCCTACTTTTTCTTCTAGTAGGCATAGGGTCTCTGGTCTAATTCCTAGGTCCCTGATACACTTTGAGTTAAGTTTTATGCATGGTGAGAGATAGGGGTTCAATTTCATTCTGCTACATATGGATTTCCAGTTTGCTTTTTTACTGTATAGGTTAGCAACATTTTTCACCTGGTCTAAGTTCATCTAGTAACTGTGTATGTGTGTGTGTGTGTGTGTGTGTGTGTGTGTGTGTGTGTGTGTGGTGCTGGGAATTGAACCAAGGGCATTGGTCCACTAGCTACACCCTCTGCCCTTTTTATTTTATTTTGAGTCAGGGTCTTGCTAACTTGCTTAAGCTGACCTCCAACGTGTAATCCTCCTGCATCAGCCTTCCAAGTAGCTGGCATCAGAGGTGCGCACCACTGTGCCCAGCTAGTAGCATTTTCTTATGAGTTCAAATTAAAATCTTCATCAGGCATCTATCCCCCTATAATCGTTGGAGATCTAGGTAAGCCCCCATAACAAGAATTTGGCAGTAACCTCTGGTATTAAAGGGATGCTGACACAGAATATTATATATATTTCTACTCCTAAATTTTCCTCAGCCCTAATATTGTTTGTAAAACTCTAAATAAGCTCAATGGCCCAGACCCAACTTTATTTAGAGCACATTAGATATTAAAATGCAACAGTACCTTCTTTCTTCTAAAAAATCTTCTGCTAAAGGTTTCAATTTATGGTACAAAAATATTTCTCAAATTTAGGTTTATTTATTAAATTCTGGCAGGCAGTTCCAACGTGCCCTTATTTCTCAAGAGGTTCTTCCACACAGTATATCTAGGTGCTTACCAAGATCTGAAATTCTCTTGACTCTAACTAGTGTCAATTTGATGATGATTCTCACTTATTTACTTTCTCCTGAAGTATAACCATGGCAATCCCAACTTTCCCTCTGATGTGCTGATTGTTATTTTGGCCTCTCCATCTGTCAAACCAGTGCAAAGCTCATAGCAAGCATTATCTATGACTACTACATGGGGTAACAAACAAATAAGATGAGATAACTTCTTAGAGGGAAATGCCACAAGAAACAAGGAATCAGTCTAATTCATAAGTTAGATGGTGTGTGGGGAGGAGAACAGACTTTAGAATCCAATGGTACTGGCATGGAGACCCAGCATTAGCACTTTTAAGCTGTGCAACCCTGAGAAAGTAAGCCTATCTTAGTGCATTTATCCTTTTGTAAAAAGCAGGATAATAATACATTTCTTATTGCCTGAATAAGAGGACTAGACATAGGAAAATTAGTTGGCATGTAGTATGTGTTCAATAAGTGGTATCAGTGATTTTTCATTACTACTAGCACTACTACTACTTGTACTACGACTGCTAAACTACTACTAGTATTGTTAATATTATGATTTCTGTTACTTTCACTACTCTATGAGGAGGACTATGGAAAGAGGAATAACCTTCTCCAATCTTTTGCTTTTCTTTTTTGGTCCTGGGGATTGAACCCAGGTGTGTTTACCTCTGACCTACATCCCCAGACCTTTTTATTTTTTATTTTGAGTCAGGGCTTTCCTAAGTTGTTGAGGCTGCCCTTGAACTTAGGATCCTGCATTAAGTCCCTGGGATTATAGGCCTGTGCCACCATGCCTACCTATGTCCTCCAATTCTTTTGTTAATATTGTACATATTTATGGGGTTCCATGTGATGTTTTGATACATGTTGTGTAATGTTTAAATCATATTAAACATAGGTTTCTCCTGAAACACTGATTTTTTTTTCTGGTGAAAGCACTCAAAATCCATACTCAGTACATTATTGTTGTCTGTAGGCACCTTACTGTGCCAAAGTATATCAGAACTGCTAACTCCTATCTAGCTGTAACTTGGTACCCATTGACTAACCTCTCCCCATCTCTTTCCCACTATTATCCCCAACCTCTGGGGAGAATATGAGATGAACTTTTCTAGATTCCACATGGGTGAGATGGCACAGTACTTGTCTTTATGCACCTGGCTTACTTCACTTACCATAATGTCCTCCAGGTCCATCCATGTTGTTGCAAATGATGTGATTTTATTTTTTTTATGACTGAATAGCATTCCATTGTGTGTACACACCACTTTCTTTATCCAGTCATTAGTTTATGGACATTTAGCTTCTTTGCATTTCTTGGCTATTGTGAATTGATGACCTCCTTAATTTCCAAGCCAAAGAGTCATTACCTCCTTTTACCCCACCTTGCTAGCTGTTATAGGAGAATGCCCAAGTGTTTTGGAATCTGAGAAAATCATTTGTAACTTATGAAGAATGATAGGATGGAGGATAGGAGATCCTTAGTATATTCCCAGTGTTAAATTTGTTTGACTGTGAAAATTGCTTTTCCAAAATTTAATATTCTCATAGATGTTGAGATATCTCTTATGATCAATATTTGATATAAATACCCAACACGCTTCAAAGACTTTGTTGTGTGACTATTATTATGAACATTCATATTCCAGGGATTGTGTCATATATGGAAGAGTTATTATGTGTTTGGTACATGGTAGTTAAGACCTCCATTTAATCAACTGGAAATTGATTCCTAATGGAATTCCTAATGGAATTGTAATAGGAAAATTTTTTTGGTGCTAGAGATGATACCTAGGGCCTTGTCCATGCTAATAAGCAGGCACTCTACCACTGAGTTATGTTCCCAATCCAGAAAGTTTTTTTCTTAACTCCAAAGAAAAAATGAATTAAAATGCAATTATGGTGGTGTCTTCTGATGTGACCTAGTTGCAATATGTCTAAAATGTTTTGAGTTTGGAGTAGAATAGAACGAAATGCTTCAGTTACTCCTGCCACCCTAATGTCCATGTGTATTCAAGGACTATTATTCAACAAATATGTATTGATGCTACCCAGTGTTCAGGCAGTAAGACAATAAGATTAGTACAAAGGTCCTTCTGTCATTAGGAAAGTTACTATCCAATAAACCTGGCTACTATATTTAATTTATGATTTTTTTAAAAATTTTATTTTTCATTATGAATTTGTATAACAACTGAAAAAAAGGGGTTTAGAGTAGCAAAGTTTCCTTCATTCTTTTTACTTTTCCCCTTTTTGCGTAGACACTCTTTCTGATGTTAATTAGCACAGTACTTAGGTCTTAAGTTCCCTACTCCAGCCCTCATCATGACTCTGGCATTTCTTACAACTGGCAGACATGGGTAAGTAATGAGCTATAACATTTTTTTAAAGGTCCCAAGCATTTATTCCAACAGCACAAAGTACCCTATGGAGACATTGTATACACTAGTAGCAATGAGCAAATGTTTCCTTTATTTTTATAATTGTTTTGGAAAACCATATGATTGCCAAAGACAGCATGCACATGGTCAATTTGGATTTATCCCAGCCTTTAAAAAATCTGCAAAACACATTAATAGTTGTAATGTATAGAGTTGGGAGTTGTTTTGTTTTGTTTTGTTTTAACATGCCTTCCAGTTGTACATTGGTAATGTTTAATTTAGGTTAAAATTCTATGAAGGATGTAATTGATATGTTCCAAGTTTGTTAACCATTTTAAATGGCCATTGCTTTTGCCAAATTCCATCCTATGCCATAAAAATGCTGTCCACACTAGGATCCATTAATGGGAATAAAACTCCCCTGATCGATTTTACTCAAGTATGGTAAAATGTCTGCCTAGATATAATTAAGCCAGTCTTCGGAAATCTAGTGGAAATATCTAGCCAAGAATGTCCCACAAGTCTTTCATGTAAAGTGCTTCTCCCTTGTAACTCTACTCCTCTCCACAATCCTCTATCTAACTCTTAATTTCACACATGCTCAGAAAATTCACACTTGGGATTTTTGTGTTTTGTCATTTTAATTCATTTTTGTAATTTTCTTTAACATGTCTAGAGAGTTGCTTAAAATGGATACTGAACTACATTTCCAGGTTTGTGTATTTAGAAAATACTATACTACATGATGCAAAGAATTTTAAACTACTTTTAAAAACTGTATTATACTTCAGGAATAGAGGAAAGAGAGTTCTTGTTAATGGACATTTTAAACTTTTTGTTTTCAGTTTTGGTATGTGTAATTGGTTATTGAAACAGATGGTGCACACATAGCCTCTCTGAGTATGCTGAAGAGTATTTTCTTCAGAAACAAGTTTTTAAGTTAGAGACTTCAGAGATTGAGAAGTTGTGGTCACCAGCTGTGAGTTACATGGGGAGACTCTATTACCAGCACCTGAACTCTGTGTTGTCTGTAATCCAAAAACAAGCATCTGCTAACTTCATGTGCTAACATGTAATGGCATCTTTCTGTGCAGAGTAGAAATGAGGCCTTTCTTCTCAGCTCAAGTACAGGAGAGAATTAGGGGTTTAGCAGAGTTAGAAACAGATAGGCTTTTTGCATTTGGTACCTTCCATAGAGAGTCAGAATGCCAAATAATTAGATCTTTCCAGAAAGATCTCAAAAGAATCAGAGTACCCATTTAGAAGAACCAGAAAAACCATCAACTCCTAGGCAATACCAGTTTAACTCTGTAATTTGAGATCATTCTCTACTCCTTAAATTTATTGTCAGGATTTGGGACTAAGGTGCCAGGTCCTAACAATGCTTTCCTTTTAAGGGAATCCTTGAGTCTTTTCTGCCAGAACTCTTCAAACTCTTAAGAAGGGACCAGGAGAGTCTCATTATGTGTTACCAGAGAACATAAGCACTATTGGATTTAGTATTTACCAAAATGACTGTTTGGTTGGGATTCTCATTTACAATGCTACACATTTAACTTGGATGGAACAATCTATATTGAAACAATAGACCCTCCTGATCTATCTCATCAGGATGAGATATTGGGTCTCAGATGATCAAAGACAGACTGACTCTGTCACTTTAAAGCAATGCATAAGACTCTAATTAAGCTAGTTTAACTGTGAGCACTTTTCTATGAGCCTCCAAACATTCTGTGGGCAACAGCTAATAGTGCAGGAAATAGACTATATTAGTCTCTTTTGCCAGAATTTGGCAGCCTTTATGAAGAAAAAAGGTTTGTTTAGGCTCATGGTTCTGGAGATGCATGATCTAGGGGTTACAACTGGTGATGTCTTTCCTTGCTTGCAGAATCCTGAGGTGGCGCAGGGCATAACAAGGCAAGATACAGTGAGCACATGGGTGTGTCAGTATGTCTTTTCTCTCTTCTCCTCTTATAAAGCCACCAGGATTCAATCATGTGTGCTCCACCCTTATGACCTTATCTCAACCTAATCATTTCCCAAAAACCCCACTTCTAAACACTATAGTCATTAAGTATTCAATATCTTAATAACCTCCAGTGGGGATGGGATTTCAACATAAGAACACTTAAACCACATACCCAAACCACAGTACAGACTGAGGTCATGGGCAGAACCCTTTGGAGTGCTGTTGTAAGTACTTGGTGCTATGACGAATTTGAGAATTTCCCAAAACTTGAACACGTGAAAAGGTTCAGACATCTCTGTAGAGTCCTGCAGGCAGTATCTAGGGGTCTGCCTCTATGTGACCTTCATTCCCACTAAACAAAGAAGCAAAGTCATGGTACACAGTGATGTCCAGAGACCCAATCATCCTGTTTTCTATACAATAGGAGAGTAATCAAGCCACTTCAGATGTTACTATGTCAAATTACTTCTAACCTTCACTTGCTCTGTAAAGCCTCAGGAACTAAATGATCATTAGGATTCTTGCAAGACAAATCTGGATTCCCTGAGGAGTCAGGAACCTGCCTACCACTGTCTTTCAGTCTCTTTCCAACCCCAAGGACTAGCTATGACCAGAATCAAATTTCTTTAACATCCTGTCCTAGAGCTTCTAAGAGGCTCTTTCCCAGACCTAACATTTTGTGTAGGACTAGAATACTCATTGGAAACTAGAGACCAAGAGTAGCCATATCAGTTTCTCTAGTAATATCTTGACAAAGTCAAATGTGTCTTTCTGACTGGGACACCTCCAAGCCATTCCATCTATATATCATAGCATAATCCTATCAGCCTCTTCCCAGGGCCTGTGGGTTACCTTTGTGTCCTGGCACCAAGATGCTCTTTTTCATTAAACCAACATTTTTTATTTTATTTATAATCTTTTGATTGTTGATCTCTTGGGGAAACAATAGTCATAAAATGTTGATTTTTGTCTTTGGGAAGCTAATTAAATGGAATTCAGGAGACCATTATAATCAAATTTAAAATGAAGAGTCCATTAAACGTGCGGCTCAATTTTTTTTTGTTTGGTTTTCTTGTGGTATTGGTTGTTTTGAGTTCAAAGACAATTTTAAGAATCTTAATTTAGCTGGGCACAGTGGTGCACACCTGTAATCACAGAGGCTTGGGAGGCCAAGGCAGGAAGATTGCAAGTTCAAAGACAGTCTCAGCAACATAGCAAGGCACTTAGCAACTCAGCAAGACCCTGTCTATAATAAAATATAAAAAAAGGGTTGGAGATATTGCTCAGTGGTTAAGCAACCCTATGTTCAATCTCCAATATAAAGGAAAAAACAAACAAATAAAAAACAACAAAAAAGAATCTCAATTTATAATGGAGGTTTAATTTTTTAAGTTACCATTATGTAAAACAGAATAACACTGTAAAAAATGCAAGAAAAGATTAAAAAATCCCTATCCTAACGTGTGATTGAAGCAATATTGAAGGTCATGGGTAGTGTACATTCTCTGGTTATTAACAGAGATAAACTTTGTTACAGGGAGATGGATCATTATTAAATCATCTGTCTGATCTACAGCCAATAGCACCATCTAATGATTTTATTCCTGGATATTTTTAATGCATAGAATTAGAGGTGCATGCATGGGAAGAGGTTGCTATTACTTTAATGGCACAGTTTCCACTTAAATTGCTTGTGCTAAGTCAAATGTTGCATTGGAAGAGAGTGTGTATTTCTCAGTAATGCTTCACAATCCCTTGTTTCATGATTCAGTAAATCATCTTACACCTGTCAGCACGTGTAGTCTAAGATTTATTGCATGGTCCATTGTGTAGTAGATAGTGCCTTGGCCAGAGAGCAATTTCTGAAACTAATTTAATCAGTGTTTTTATAATACAGTGAACTGTGGCTTGATGTTTCAAATATGTATTGATGTCTTTAGAACCATATGATTTAATTCTATCCAATTTCAAAATGAAATTAAGATTTGGCTTTATGTGACCTCTGTTATAGTCAAGAAATCCTTTATTAAGGAAGCTTCTATTTGCATTACTAGGCCTCAGGCAGATGTTAAAATGTGGGATCACAGACATGCTGAGCTACTGTGAGGGATCAAAAATTTCAAGGTTGATGGAAAGACACATCTGAGAACTCAGAGGGACAAGAAATGGGGCAGTTATTGACCAATAAAGAATACGGTTTCATTGAAGTTCCATGTTCATTTTGCAGTGTGGTGATAATAATAGCTGGCTATTACTGGGGTAATTCAAAACTTACTATAGTTTGCATACCAATTCAGGAATTTGAACTTGATCTTTTAAGAATGGACAAAGTTTGGAGTTTTGAGAATAGGAAGGTATAGTAATACGAGCTCACTGGGAAGATTACTTTGGTGGCCCTGGGTAGACCTGATTGGTTGGGCAAAAATGAGATAAATGAAAACCAGCATTTCTTGGAAGAAGATGGACAGGATGGTAACCTTATGAAGAAACAAGAAGATTGAAATTGTGCATCTTTAAAAAAACAACCAAACAAAGCTTTAGAGAGTGATTGGATAGAAGGCATGGAAGAGAGGTTAAGGTCTAAGGATATGTTAGAATTTTAATATGGGGAGTAGCGATAACCTTTGTAAATCTATTAGGTGGCAAGATATGTCACAGGACAGATGATGCAGTTCAGGGAGTTGAGTTTAAGGACTGGGGATGTAAATCGGTAGTAGAGCACTTGCCTAGTATGTGCAAGGCTGTGGGTTTGATCTGCAGCACAGGGGCAGGGGGGACAGGGCAGCACCAGGGCTAACAATTGGTATGGAACTGGGAACAAGTGAACAAAGTTTAGGCCAGAGCCAGAATCTGAGACCAAAATGTGTGAGTATTATCAGGACAGAGGAAAGAATAAAGCCATGAAAGAGAATTTGTTTTCTGAGGGGATATGTACATTTGACATAACTTTCTAACATAATTTGTGAGAAACTTGCTTCAGTCAAAATTGGTACACAAGTATGCCTTTAATTATAATAAAATGTGTTTGATTTGAAAATCTATTCATTAGCTATACTGTAAGTGACGCTTTTATACTCTAGAGACAGATAGTGATTTGTGGAAGACCAAAGTCCTCTACCTGATTTACTGTCACCGTTATTATCAAGCTGTGTCTTAATAATTAAGTTGTGTCTGTGATGCTACATGTTAACATCTGCTTCCCCAGACTATCCTATCATAGTTAGGACCAAGGCCACATACATTTGAAAATCAAATCATAAAAAGCCACACTAAAAATTCCTGAGAGCAAAGTTTAATGTGCTTTCTTTCAGCTTTGTATGTTTTGTGTCAAGACGGATTTTGAAGTGGTGAACTGACTCCAACCAAGTGAGGGGGGGCATTATTTTTTCATCATAAACAGATGAGTTTGGGTCCTCTGCTGGCTGGATGCCCTCTCCACCTTTCAACACCACTTAAAAACTTTTTAAAAAAACAACGTTTATAAGTAATTGAGAATACACTGGGGCAACCTCACAGAGATACCCCCACCCCAAACACATATATTCTGAACATCTGAGTTCTATCAATGTTTTTATTAGAAAAAGAAATTCCAGGTTTGCCAGTGGTGATAGAGGAAAAAGCATGGGTGATCAAGGTACACATCCATTCCTGAACCCTCCACATTCTAGGACATTGGCTCTTATCCTCCTGTCTTTCTCCCTCTGCCTTAGCTAGCTTCCTCTTCCATTATGTTTTCCTATTCCCCAAGGAGATTGAAGGATCTGCGGACCAGCCTGAGAAAGGTCAAGTAAGTAATGGGGTCACAAAGTGTCCATGAAAAAGGGAAAAGAACTGCAGAGGGATCACTTACCCATGTCCTGACCCCCAGTTTCTCCTCTAATTTCCTTTGGTAAAACTAAGAAAAACTTTAACCTCCTCCCACACACAGAGAAAATGACGTTACATTACAGGTAAGTGGTACTCAAACTTTGGCCCCAGTCAGGATTCCTTGGGAGGGCTTTTTACAGCACAGATTGTTGGGCCGCACCTACAGAGTTGGAGTCTGTAGGTCTAGGGTGGGGCCCAACAATTTGTATTTCTCACCAGCTCCCCCAATTGCACGCTGTCCAAGCTACCTTTTAAGAACTTCTGGTCTTCCTTCCAGGCCCTGTGGGAAAGATGAGACTTTGTAATTGTTATAACTGGCAAGTCTCCTTCTTGTTCTCTGAATATTGTTTTCTCTCACTGGCTTAACAGCAGATGACTTTTTAAAAGGAACGTTTATTCTGTGACTTTGACTCATTAGCAAAACATTGTGTGTGTGTAAACTAAAATATATTCCAGGGAAATGAGAAGTAGTTTGTTTTTGAAATACAATGACCCTTAAATTGTCTTTGGTACTGTATACACAAATGAAATCTATTGGGAAAGTGGCTTAATAGTTTTCTTTTTTTTTTTTTTTTTTTTTTGGTAAGCACTGTAAGTTAAATAACTCTCCAGAAATTTTTTTTTCAGGCAAGCAGCCATCCATCCAAAAACAATGCTGTTATCACTTTGGCTTCCATCATTGCAAATATTTTACGCTACCAAGATTTTTAGTTTTCAGGGCAGTGTGTAACCTGAGTTGACCTTTGAAAGTATTTGGGTAGGGCTGTAAACCTATGCTTTTGTTATCAGAATTTTAAAAATTCTTTTTCTCTAAATCTTTAATGTATAACACTATTGCTGAATTATAACATCTGTAACATATTCTGTTATACTTCTGGTGAAATAATTACTGTTAATGGCAACAGACAAAGTTACATGATACAAATTGTTTTGCAAAGTATAAAAAGAAGTGACCATTCAGGCATTAGAAATACTTGAATGATTCTACAAAGCATCCCTCCATAGTTTCAAGTAAAAAAGAGTCCTCTAAACTTATTAATAGCAACAATTTATATTTCCTTGCAGGACATTGTTTTAGTAAATTTCCTGGGATTTCCCATGATAAATTCATACTTCTATATACATTTATCTATCCTTTTATTTCTGTACCTGTTGTAAACATATAAACTGCATGACAAAATATTATTTTTAGCCTGAGTAAATCGTAAAGTGCAGAATTAATCAATTGAACAAATAAGTAATTTTTTGTTCATTCTACCACAGAACCTGTTTCTTCATTTATTTCTCAACCTTGGCTGTATATTAGAATCTCCTGTGGAGCTTTTAAAACTCCCACTCCCTTTGGACACTCCACTGACTAGATTGTTCAGATTCTGTATGAGAAGGGGATGTAGACCATGTGTCATATTTTCACAGGCCCCCAGCTTACTGCAGTCTACAGGTCAGGGAGAAAATCATGCACCTAGTGGTCAGTTATTATCTTCTTTTCTTTCATAACTTCCACATTAATTGCAACTGAGTACAAACCATGTTTGTACTCCAGTCCTACTAAAGGTTGTGGAAATAGTTGAGTGAAGGTAGTGAAGTTCAGACAACAAAGGATGCAATGAATTTAAAAAATTTGAGATTCAAACTTTGTAAACCCCAGGCAAGGGTCTGTCTTTGAAGGTTACTTAGGGCTGAAAAACAAAGGCATGCTTTCATATTCTTTTTTGATTCTGCAGGATGTCCCGGATGGGGAGTTCTCTTACATAACATTGATTTTTGTAAATTCTTAACAGACCAGACCCGCTTTGAATGGAATGGAATTTTAATCTAGTTTTTGAGCCAAAGAGTGTAACTTCCATTGGCTTTAAATAATTTTTTTGCACTACCCATGTAGGGATATGAGTATTGTGAATATGGACCCTTTTTGGGAATGATAGAAATTCACGAGCAAAGTTGACCATATGTTGAATTTTAGTAATCATTTTTGTCAGCTGGTCCCCAAAAGGTATTTTCCTCCAAGACCTAAAAATTTGGGAAGATAAAAAATGTTGTAGAAACAAAGTAAATCATAGTTACTTCTGGAACATTATTAGATCAATGATTTTGACTGTTTTAGCTTGAAATATACTTGCTATATTCAATTCAACAGACAAAAAGTACCTGCAGAATGTGAGGGTCTGGCCTAAAAAACCTTCCCCCAATATCTGCAAAACAAAAATGTGTGCTCATCTATCCAACGATAAGCATCCACTATGAGACTAATTTGACATTCAGGTCTGATAAAAATGTTTGATCGTATCAGTTAAAACCCTGTTTAAGTAGGAAGGCCAGGACATGTTCATTAATGAGTATCTGGCAATATCATCATGTACTTACAAAGGAAGACAGGGGATAAGATCAACATTATCCCAACCCTGACTGATGGAGGAAGTAAAGCTTGAAGTGACATATATAAACAACATGTATGACATCCATCAATATCAGGGATTTTATAGACATTAATTATCCAGCATGCTAAGGGCCCCTGAAAAGGGTATTTCATGGTTAAGAAAAGAGGCTGAGGGAAATGGCATTGATGGAGACAACAATCGATGAGTAATTCCACATTCAGTGTGCATGTGCCACCCAACACTGTGTACTTATTCACAGAATGGAAAGAAGGGACTAATCCTGTGTCATGTGTTCCTTACTCACTCTGGATCATGTTCTTGCTGCAGTAATCTTCATCACATTTAAGATCATCATTTTTTACTCTTCCTTTGTCTGAATCTTTGCTTCTCTGAACAAAAGACACAAATAAAACAGGAATTTCTTCAGTCATTGCACTTTACCCATGATTTAAAATGACTTTGGTCTGGTATGAGGTTAAAAATAATTTTGGTGGAGAAACAAAAAGAGATGAAAATATTTTTTCTCCTTTAGAATCTTAAATACCTGAAGGATTGGAATTTGAGGCATATTCCTGATCTCTCACAGTAGGTATTGAAAATGTTAAGTGAATTGAATTATGTTGACAGTTTTAAATGGCTTGGGCAAACAGAGAAAATGCTATGCATTATAAATAAAAGGTCCTGGGATTCTTAACAAAGGAGTTTGTTTGTTTTTAAAATATAGAGAGCAATTCTAAGTACATGGCTGGATAGCAAATATTTTTTCTTCCTTGACACAAGTACTTCACCATTATAGCACAGAAGTAGCAATAGACAATATGTGACAGAAAAGGGGAATGACTATGTTCCTGTGAAACTTTATGGATACAGAACTATCATTTTTTTTATGCTTTGCATGTCACAAACTTTTATTCTTTTTTTCATTAAAAAACTGGTTAAAGATGTAAGTAAAAATCATTCTTAGCTGGCAAGCCATACAGAAAACAGGCAGCAGATATGATATGGCCTCTGGACTATAGTTTGCCAATCTCTGGTTTTAGAGATTAAATATATTCCCATTTGAAAGCTTTTTACTTAAGCAAAAGTAATGAACTTAAGTACTATTTGTCTATTTTACAATATTTCCTTCAGCATATTAATTCTTAACTGACATTGCCTCTTTTAATATGCCATTGGGAGCCCAGAGTATAGTATTGAGAAGGATGCAGAAGTTGAGCAGAGGCTAATGAACAGAGAGTAGCAGGAGAGCTGCCAAATTGGACAGCCTGTGGCTCTTACACCTTTGTTGTGACCTTATAAAATGCTTATTATATGTTCCACTAATAAAAGTTACAGTCATATTCTTGGAAACATTTCTCTCAAGGCACAAATTTTGCCACCAGAATCATTATTTTTAAGTCAGAAAATTTCAAAGATTCATAGAAGTACAGCTTCATTTTTATGTCACTTCTCAAAACTGACAAATGTATTTATTGGTTAATCACTTAACTCTCTTATTAAAGGCAGAAATGGGGCTAGGGATGAGGGGTGAACAAAAAAGGCCATTCACATCTCTGATACCTGGAAATAACCAGTCGTCATTGCATCTGCTAAAATTATAACTATACAATGATATATATTTACCTCTTAAAATCCAAAACCTCTTCTAGACCATAAACAGTATTTAAAGTTTGTTCTCTGTATATTATTGACCAGCAGGTTAGAAAAATAAACATTGGACCCCTGTTGATGGAATTTATAAATATATGAAGAGATTCTGCAGTGTTAATATAGAAATTTCAAATAAAACCTAACAAGGTAAATACAGTATCATATATCAAAATGACTTAAATTGTAGTCCATGGAACACTAGACTTAAATTTGTATGCAGATTGTGTTTTATTAGGTTTTTGAAGTTCCCTGGGCAGCCTGTCTTGCCAGGGCATTTGGAAATGGTAACTATCATAACCAATGAAAAAGGGCATTAAAAATTAAAACAACATAAATCACATGTATTTGCGGTCTGCTATGAGTTGAACCTGAAGATAGCCTCAGACTCTGGCAACGTAATTAAAACATCTTGAGAGTTTAGTTACATATAAAGAATTTATGCTTTTATGCAGGTGGCATGTGTTAATACAAGTGTGTTTTCATATTAAGGATTGTGATTCAAGTTCCCTAGAAGAAAATACACTGGTTGTGGCACCCGATGTGTCTATATCCTGATGGTGCTAGAGTGGTGGTGTTGGGTGTCAGGGCTAGGAACACAGTTCCTGAATGTCGCTCTGAATATTATGGAGTGAAACAAGCCAGATCTGTGTTTGCCTTGAAAGGTATCCAGACCTAATATTATACTTTAAAGACATTCTGAAGTACTGACTTCGGAATAAGGGCAAACATTCTTTAAGGCCTGGGCAAACCCAAAAGGAATTACTGAAATCTCCTATTTCAGGCATACATTTTAATAGTAGTATTCAGTGTCAAGTCATTAATTCCCAGCAACATTACTCTTAGGTACGGTCTCAAAAGGCTAAAATTAGGGGCATTTGTCTGCTTACTTTGCTATTTGATTGGGTATCACTGTATATACAAGTACAAAGCTCATCTGTTAAGTTGGATTTACTCTTCTCTGCTTGTGTCCATATCCATGCCTAAAGGCCCATATTGAGGTTGATGGAAAATCAGCTGTCCCACCATGGGTTGATCAGTTTATCAAGTCAAATAAATTTTGCTAAAAAATACAGAACACAAAAGAGGTTGACTAGAGCACCATGAGAATGCACTGGAAATATATGCATTAAAAACAAAAATGATAGGAAAATTAATCATTCTTTTTGCATAAGGTAAGTAGAGGATCCTCATTCTTTAGCAACATGTTTTACAATTTCATCTTTCACAACTTTGACCTGTACCCAATCTTTTGGTTCAAATTAAAAAACCGAAACTGCCCACTTACATTGTTACCATCAAAAGAACCATATTAAACACTTCAGTAGTGATGGTGGGAGGGTAGTATTGAATTCCATCAAATAGTAGCACACTTACTAAACCTTATTGCGTGTGTCAGCTTGTTGTCACTTTAATGAAATACTGGAGACAGATAACTTTATAAAGAGAAAAAGTTTATTTAGTTCATAGCCCTAGAGGTTCAAGGGTATGGTGCCTGCTTGGCTTAGTTCTGGTGAGGACTTCATTGCAAATGGTAGATGGCAATGGTGGAAGTGCATGTTGGAGGGAGTGAGCACATCTTAAGCCAGGAAGCAGAGAGAGAGAGATGATGGGGTCACACTCAGGCTGCTTAGCACATAGCTGGAAAGCAAAGAGAGAAAGGAAGGAGTCCAATATCCCCTTCAAGAGCATACACACCCCAGCGACCCAAGGACCTCTTACTAGACCCCACCACTTCCCAATAATGCCACCTTGGGACCAAACTTCTAATCACAGTCAACACTTGAAGAACATTTGAACCACACCCACTCCATAGCACTTACTTTAACAACAATGACTGTTAGCACATCCTTTCCCCTCACAGCATAATAACACTGGTAAAACTCACTGGGGGAAGAGGTAATGAATTACGTCATTGTTAGCACAATGTTAGTACTCTCACAGAATGAAAGCACTGTGACAAAAATCACCCTGGGAAGAGGTGATGAATTAAAGCAAGGAGCAACTTGACTTTCATTTTAGGTAGGATTTGAATAGGTATGTCAATGATAATGAAAATTGCTAGACTATTCCTATTTGTATAACACTGTGTTTATAAAAATCTGTTCTATGATATCACATTTGTCTTCCCCAGATATTTTTTTTTTGTAGTGCTGAGGATTGAACCCAGGACCTTGTGTATGTAAGGCAAGCACTCTACCAGCTGAGCTATACGCCTAGTACCCCCATGTATCTTCTTTATGTTTGTTTAACTATTTTTTTCTTTATTTGTTAGATATCTTTTGATCTTGATTGAGTTACATAACATTCCTTGAGAAGGTTTCTAAACTACCAAGGTGCTCCCTCTTGGGTTCAGACTCAACTCTACCAATGATAAAAGGCATTGTTAAATTAACTAACTCATTAGTTTATTTACTACATTAGGTTTCAGAAAGCTTGTCCAATGAGTATGTAGTTCTACATGCTAAGTTTTCCCACATGAATATTTAAAGGTATGTAGTGGAAAGGGAATAAAACTATATGGATATTCAGCAGGTACTCAATATATACTGTACTTTCATTATGCTTTCTCTTTGATAGTAGAGTTATTTCCTATTATGCAGATGCATTCCAGGCAGATGGTGAAGAGCATGTGCCCATGCTCAGGCCTAGGAATAAGTCTGACTCCACAGAAGAGCTGGCTCAGGAGCATAGCATGGCATCCAGACAGAGCATTAAAGGAAAGGAATTACCCATTGGACTAGGTGATGATGAGGACTTCACAGATGAGATTATATCATATAGTGATGTTAGCATTCATTGAAATTTAGAACTTCTAAAAATATATATATATACATGGGTCTCAAATAGGAGCCAGCAGTCTCAGTGGAAATTCTGACAGTAATCATAACATCATGAGACTATTGAGCAAATTGGATTCAGTGTCTTGGGGAAATATAATGGGAGGATATATTCTTGTAACTCTCTGCTATTAAACTGAAAATCTATTGAAGTTTATGAAATGTTTGGGCATGCTCTTAGTTTGGTGATTTTGTCAGCTTTTTGTCACTGTGACAAAATACCTAAGAAAAATCAACTTAAAGGAGGAATGATTTATTTTGGCTCCTGGTTTCAAAGGTTTCAGTCCATCATCTCTTGGCCCCATTGCTGTGGGCTTTGGTAAGGGGGAAAAGCATGGTGGGGAATGCTTAGTGGAACAAAGCTGCTCACATTATGGCTGGAAGAAAATGGTGGGTGTGGACAAAGTAAAATCTTCAAAGACAAGTCCCTGATGACCCACTGCCTCAACAAGACCCCACATCCTTCAGCTTCTACCACCTCCCAATACCACCACCAACTGGGGACCAAGTCTCAACACATGAGCCTTTGGGGAACTTTCTAGATCTAAACTATCACAGTGATGGTGTAAGTATTACAAATTAAGCTTTTATCAGTATAACTTTCAAACTCGAAACACAAGTTCTTTATTCCATTTAACAAGCACTGATAGAGCACACCACATGCCAGACACTCTTCCAAGGACTTGCATGTGTTTCCTCCTCCAATCACCTTGGCAGCCCCATGAGGAAACTGAGGCACAAAGAGGTTAAGAACATGTTGAAGGTCTTAGAGCTAGCATTTGAACCCAAGCAGACTGGATGCAGGTTTTGTGTGCTTAAGCATGATGTTCCTCAGATTAATGTGTCTATATGTCATATACTGTTTAATTTTCTTGAGATTTTTGTGAATTTTGTGAAGCTAAGCTTTCCAGACATAAGTAAAAGTTCTCTCAGTGTCCTGCATAAAAAAAAATCCTTTCTGAGGCCCATAGAGTGGCATCTAGTTTAAACTTACACAGAAGCTTGTGGACAAAGGTTAGTATTTGAGGGGCTGGGGTTGTGGCTCAGTGATAGAGCACTTGCCTAGCACGTGTGAGGCACTGGGTTCGATTCTCAGCACCATGTATTAATAAATAAAACAAAAGTCCATCGACAGCTACAAAAATATTTTTAAAAAATGGTTAGTATTTGATAGGAACAGGTATGGGCATTCCAGTAGCCCAGAGAATGTCAGCATTTTGGTTTTTCTCTTCTAGCCCAAAGTTGGGCAAACAACAGTTGTGGGTTAAATCTTTGTTCTCATTGTTTGCAAATAAAGCTTTATTGGAACACAACCCTGCCCACTCATTTACATAATATCTATGGTTACTTTTATGCTAAAACAGCAACATAACTGAGTCATCATGACAGAGAGTATAAAGCTAGTAAAGCAAAAAATATTTCTTACATAGCTCTGCATAAAAAGCTTGTAGGTCCCAGATTTAGACTCTAGAGTTGCTTTGTCCAGTATGGTGACCACTAGCTACATGTGACTGCTGAGTGCTTGAAATGTAACTGGTGTGAATTGAGATGTGTTATAAGTAATATATCAGATTCCAAGACTTGGTAAAAAGAAAGGAAAAGAATGGGAAACATCTCATCAACTTTTGTATATATACTGATTAAATATTGAAATGGTAATATTAAAATTAGTTGTAATTATTGCTACATTTAAAATATCACTACTAGAAAATTTTAAATGTGACTCATGTTAGATTTCTATTGATGATGCTTGTCTAAACACTGGTTTTGAGGGTATGTGACATCTAGGAAAAGTCAGAGAGAGGGCATTTGCAAATATCCTTCTGCAGCACCAAGATCTTGAGTGGCAGCTACTGAGAATTTAACCCAGGGGTACTTTACCCCTAAGCCATATCCTTAGCCTTTGTATTTTTTATTTTGGATAGGTCAATAAATTTCTTAGGGGCTCACTAAGTAGCCCAGGCTGACATAGAACTTGGCAATACTCCTGCCTCAGCCTCCCAAGTTGCTGGGATTACCAGCATGTGCCACTGCAGTTAACTGCACCAAATTTTTTTTTTAATATATCAGTTCCTCATAGATACTTGAAAAGAGAATATTAGATTGTCTATGGAAATGGTCTTAGGTGAGTTCTCCCAGAAGCTGACTCTGAGAATTTGACTTGGGAAGTGATCCAGGAAGCACCTGGAAGGGGAAGAAACATGGGAGGGAAGGAAGAGGAAAGAGGTCGTTTTAAAGTGGACCCATGTCCCCTCCCAGTGGGGTCCTGGATGAGATTTTATAGACCAAGACTCAGAGTGGTCCCACCCAGAAGGTGAGGAAACTGTGCTGTTCATTCACCAATTCTAGCAGTTTCTGGTGGAGTGCTGCTTTGGATGCATTGGGCTCCCCTGACTCTCTCCAGTACTGCAGCCTGCCTTGCCTCAGGCCAAGTACAGTCCTAGAACAGAAAGGCACAGGCGCTTATAGAAAAAGTCATCAGCAAGCTTGCAAATTATATTTGCCAGAGATAAAGGAATGGGCCTTTCTGGTGTCCGATACCCAGATTAGACTGTTTTATCCTCAAATTCATAATTTTAGCAAACTTATGTGTACTTTCCTGATATAGCTGTTCATTTTCTCATATGATCTTAACAATACCATAGATAGGTAGATTGATCATTATCTGCTCTTTATGAATGGGAAAACTGAGCCCAAGACATGTCCATTTATCCAAGAGAGTCTCTTCACTCATACATGATCACTCATTTCTCACTTCTTGGGTTTCTATAAAGCTTGACTGGATAAGGAGATGTAAATATATTGACGTTTTTAATGTGACAACAGGATACTCATTTTTTTTTTGTACTGTGGAAGCTTTTAGACTTCTATATGATAGTTATGTCTCCCTAGTCCTAAGACTCCCATGCCAAAACAATGTTCTCTTTTGCATAAAGTACAGTCAAAACCAAAAGGTTATTGAACCTATTGACCACCACACAGGATGTTAACAAATAGAGTTAACTTCTAAAAAAGTTCCAGAGAAGTCCCTGTAGTGGAAGTGGACACATGACTGAGTGAAGAGTAGATTTTGTTCCTTTCCCACTACCCACATTCTAGTCAAAAATGTTGTCAGCGCCTTTGGTACTACTTGGAAACAAGTCTCTCTCCCAGCATAATTTCCCTTTATTATACTTCTAACCGACTCAATAATTCTTTGCGGACTTCAGTAACACTTGTACTATTTAAATTTGAATAACCCCAAAGGATCTGGATAGGTCAAAGTGTTTAAACCACAGGCTTTAGTCTATGTTATTAGTTGATTAAAAACAGATTTTATACATGATGTATACTTAATAAAGGGAGGGGGTGCAAGCAGATGTTTGTAAAATCTTAATGTGTTGGATTGCATTTATTTGGCTCTCTTACTGACTAGCTTTAGAAAAGTCATACCTATGACAATTGAACTGTAAACAGTTAGATGATGTATTTCCTTAGAAATTTCCTGCTATGAAAGGTCAGCCAACCAGAAAAGTGAAAGGATTCCCTAAGATTAACACACAAAAAGAAACTAATATACCTTATAATACTCACATCTAAATCAAGGACATTGAATAATGCAGTACCTCAGAATCATTTTCTGGTCTCTGACCATAAAGTGATGACCAGTTGGAGTTCACTTAATCCAAACAGTAGAAAAATTTAAGGCTTTCGGTGGTGGAGGGGGAAGGGTGGTTGTTAAGAACTTTGAAAGCAAATTTTTCTTTGATGCAAACATGAAATCAAGTTGTACCTGAATCACTCTTTGACTCTCTGGCCTCTCTTTGTATTGCATCCTCTACGTGAGAAACAGTTGATTTTCTCTTTTAAAATAGTTATATTTGAAATGTTTTCAGTGTTTCAAAGACAAAACTGGTTTTCTTGTTGGTATTCCGCTCTGGCTAAAATAGGCACAAATCGCCCCCTGAATTCTAAATGCATGAAAATTATGAACAAAATATTTTAAAGTGTATCTAAAAGAATCCATAACCAAGCTTAAATGTAAGTGGAAAATCTCCAGGAACTAGAAATGAAAGAAAGTGCAGAATGGGGAGGGGGAAACTGAAGCTGGGTTGCTCCCAAGAAGTAGAAATGAGATGGGGTAGTGGGGACTTCAGAGGATGCATGGGGCAGTGTCCACTACCTGTGGTATTAGCCCCATACAACTGGAAGTAAAGACTCCCCATGCACACACCAGGCTCAAAGGACCCGTCACATCTTCTCTGGAATTGAGGCCAAACAGGGAACTCTCTTGGAAGGAAATAGAGGCTCTGAGCCAAACCAGAATCTGAGCTTTGATAGTGTCTTGGGGGGGGATTGCCCTCTTTGGGGAATAAACCTTATGTCCTAACCTCAGAGTGTGCACTTCACCTTGCTGAATATCTCAATCCCCAAATCACAGTACAGGGAGGAAAGGTTACATCAGATGAACTGTCAGACAAAACTTACAAGACACAAGATAAAATCAGATTCTTGGGGAAACATTAAGCAAATACAGGGAAATGTGCAATTGCCCTTTCTCAAAAGGGCTTAAGAATAAGTATGTTTAGTTTTCTTGAAATTATGAAGAAGGAAATTGTATCTTTGGAAAAGGAGCAGAAAGCAATTCCACAAAAAAAGGGAGATGTGATAAGAACCTACTGGAAAGGAAAATACAGCCATTGAAATTAAAGAAAAATCCTAGACAATAAAATCAGTGTCAGATTAATAAATTTAATTTATTAAAACCAGAGATTTCTGCTTTTGACATATTCATTTTAAGTGTTAGATAAAAGTGATCCTTTACCTCAATACACCTTTCTAAGTAAAAAGTTTCAGAAAGTAGAGCAAGCTAAAAATTCCATAAATTCTACAGCAAAAATACAATGTTATTACCTGTATGAAAATGTTAGTTTTCAAAATCCCTACACTCTTTGCAAATCTTGTTTTGGGGGTATGTGCACAAGGGGTAGAACACAGGGCTTGTGCAAGCATTCTACCACTAAGTACACCTCCAACATGGCACTAAAAATATGAGATCTATTATCTTTCCCACAAAATTTCCCATTGTTGCATATCTCCTGTATTTGGGGAACTACTCATAGGTTAAAGCATATATTTTCACTAATCCTTTCCCCTCTTATACTTCCCTGGTCTTATATGACATTGATCTATCTTCACATACTCATTTCCACCTGTTTCATCTTCCTAAGAAATGACCGCTTGGGACCAACAAAATATCCCCACCCATCCTTCTAGCCTCAGACAAAAGACTTTGCCCTTTTGGAAACCTCCAGGTAGCCATCAACTGTCCCCCTCCTCTCACTTACAGCATCTGTCTCCCAGTTGCACAGCCATCTCCTCATGAACAGGGAGTAGATACTTATATCTTTGTTTTTCCAGTAACTCTCTGAGTCTGTCATATACTAAAAGCTTAATAAGTACTTGTTCTGTGGATAGATAAGTAAATGAATGAATGTTATAAATGAAGAACTTGTAGCATGAGAAGGAATTTAAATGAGTCTTACCCAGAACAGAGGGTTATTATGGGTGAAAATATGATTAGATATTCATTCCAAGGATTTTTTAGAACTCGAAACTATAAAGGAATAAGGAATAATTCTATAGTCTTAAGCAGGACAGTGATGTAGAGTGTTCAAGGGAATTTTTTCTGGCATTGATAGACAAAGAATAGAAGCATGTTCAATAAAATGCAGTATGAGTAAATGTGTGTGACGAGGACATCTTATAAATGCCTGAAAATGGGTATATTGACAGCAATAGCTGATCAAGTCAAACCCTTCAAGAGAGTTTCCTCAGCCTGACCATAAAATGGTAAATCCTAAAAATTCAAAAGTAGGTGATTTGATGTGGGAATATGTTCTTTATATTATCGCCACTTCAGATTCAGGTAAAGGGATAAAAATCCAATTATTTCCTTTCTCCCTAGTTTACAACCTAGCAGTAACCCATAACTAATTATTCAG
This sequence comes from Sciurus carolinensis, assembly GCF_902686445.1. Classification (NCBI taxonomy): domain Eukaryota; kingdom Metazoa; phylum Chordata; class Mammalia; order Rodentia; family Sciuridae; genus Sciurus; species Sciurus carolinensis. The sequence continues at coordinate 6,853,717 of NC_062232.1, read as the reverse complement.
TTAAATATCTTAGTACAAGAAGTAACAAAAAAAGTTGAAGTTTGAGTATTTCTACAGAGTTGTTTGAAATGCAACCTTTGAAAATCCAGTTTGAATCTATAAATACTTGAAATTGCATCCATTTCATCAGTTTCTGAAAAATGTATCAGTTTTTCTGAGTATGATTAGTTTTGTGTATAGTAAAATATAAAAGTATGCAGAATAACATTTTTCCTCTCTTTTTTGAACAGCAAAACTTAGAGAGTAACCTCACCAACCTTATTAAGAGGAACACAGAACTGGAGACCCTTTTGGCTAAGCTCATCCAAACCTGTCAACATGTTGAAGTAAGTGTCTATCTCTGTGTGGTATATTTCATGTGAAAACTGCTAGGTCAGCATTTTATTATCCAAATGCTTTCTAATCTCAAACAGGAATCTTTGTTCAAATTGAATCTTTTGCAGAAGCCAAATATATAAGATGGATGAAATTGGAAAGAACTAGAACCTCAGTGAATCTTTCCCCATCCAGGACTGCTTTCCCCTCTCTTATTTATAGTTCTCCTTGATCCAGCATTACATAGCATGCCTAGTAGTATAGATTTTAATCACCTCTACAAAGAACAGCCAAAGAAAGCACTATTTATAAGGTGTTCTGTTAGTTTACTAGGGCTGCTGTAACAAATTACCACATGCTTGGGCAGCATAAAACAACAGTTCTGGATGCCAGAAGTCCGAGATCCAGGTGCAGCCAAGGCCCCTATTCTGTCTAAAGACTCTGGGGGAGGATCCTTCCTGCCTCTTCCCATATTTTTGGTGGACTTCCTTGGTTTGCAGCTATAGCACTTGAATCTAGGCTTCTGTTGTCATGTGACATTTTTCCAATATGTCTCTGTGTTTGTGTCCAAATTCCCTTCTTCCTATGACATCAGTAATTGGATTCAAGCCTACCTTACTCCATTATGATTTCATTTTAACTTGTCTGCAAATACCTATTCCTAAAAAAGGCCCAATTCATTGGCCACTTTGAACATACTTTGGAAAGCACAATTCAACCAACTGCACATATATATTAAATGCTTTTTATTTGTCAGATATTTCCATAAATCAGCCACAATTGCACCAGTACAACCTGCAATGATGCTGTACTTCATAGGGGAAAGATGGATGCCAGTACTTCATGGCAATTTTTCAGAGGCCTTTTCCATCTTCACTGAGCCTGGCTTTCCCACTACCCACACCCCATGCAATGAAATGAAACAATTGCCTATTCACACTGCCTTTCAAGCCTTCGGGCCTTTAGCCCAGAAGATCCCCCTGCCCAGTAGCCTCACCCGCACTCCATGTCTACTTATCTGAATCATTCCTGCCTGTCCTCCAAGTTCTGAGTTGAGGAGTACTTTAGTTGTAAATATTTCTGGTTCTCTGAACTAGATTCATCCCTCCTTTCTCTGAATCTCATAACATTATTGTCAATAATCTTGTGGCTTTAATCACCATTTCATGTATTGCTTCCATTTTTCCAATTAGAATATGAATTATCTGAAAATAGGAACCAAATATAATTCGTCTTTGAATTTTAGACTCTGGCATAGTAGATTTTATACAGTCAAAGCTCAGGAGTCCATACATATGTACAATTTCAATGTTTTTGTGTATCAGTTAAAATAAATTCAAAAGTAGCTCAGGCAACTTGTTTTGGACAAATATGCACAATGACTGCAAATGGCCTATTTGAACACTAATAACACAATTAAAGTACAGTATGGTAGCCAGAGAGTCAGCAAGCTAGTAGAGTATTACATTTTTTAAAATGCTTGCCTTTTCATAGTCTAGTTTCTCTAAAATTAGATTACAACTTCAAAAAGTTTAATGATGGGACACAGTTAAATGGTTAGCATTTTTTTCCATTCCTACTAAAACAAAATATGAGCGAGACATTTGCCAGTGTTCTAGATTAGATGAGTATGTTATGTGGAGGGGGAATTAAAAGAGAAAAAGTATAGCTTAGCTGAAAGTGTGGGGGGGGAGTGAGACTTTAGTAGATTTCACACAAGCTGTTTTTAAAAATACTCCAGGATTGGATATAAGCTTATTTGTGCAACACAGTGGTGTTTAGCAGTGATACATTCTTCAGCACAGTAAAAATTAGTAAATGCTGCTTTCAGATACTTTCAACTTAAAAGCAAATCTACTATGCAAACACTGGGGCTTTGATGGAAGGCTTCAGATACCTAGGTTCATAAAGTTTGTACTTATAAGTGCTCTCATTGTGATTGAAAATTTAAAAATGATTACTGAGAAACATGTGAGCTAGAACCAATAATTTGTTATGCTTTTCTGTGAAAATATCTAGGGGTTAGGAATTAGATGTGTCCTCCTCCCCTACCTGAGCCATTCACTCTGCGCTGATGAGCAGGCTGTCATGGACGGGGGAGGGAAAGACATATAAAAGGAAAGTGAGGAGCAATAAAAGCAAAATGGAGGTGAGAGAGTAGATTCTAACTGACCAAAGTAGCTCAGTGGTTCTTGTCAGAGGCCCTTGGCTTAAAGAACTATGTGATCCTCAATCATGTTGCATGTAAGTTGGGAGTGTAAAGGCAGCAGCAACAGTGACAGCGTGTTGTGGAACCCAGACCTTTCTATTCTGCTTCCATGGGATTTACTTGTGTCATTGATCTCCCCTGGGAACACGTTGAACCTTATTGATAAAAGAACATTGGAGGTAGTAGTGAACATTATGTAGGGTAAATAAATATGTAGCTCATGAATAAATGGATGAACAAAATAGAATGATTCGTGTGCCATATTTTTATGATGCAATGTCATTTGATATTTGGGATAGTAAGAAAGAATAATTTCTCATTGGTTAAAAATACCTGCACTTTATGGTAAATCTTATAAATGCTTTATGAATTGGGTGATTATTTCATTCAATTTCTGCTAGTTACTACTTAAAGGCATTAGTGTCTGGTTTCCATTATGGCTGGTAGTGAGTTCAGAACAAATGCCTTGATCCTAATGCAGTATTAATATTAGTTGAATTTACGAAATACTTTTCATTCTAACATGATGTCAAGTTACATTCTATCATGTTCAATAATTTCAGGTGAGAGATAAATTCAAGAAATTAACAAGCAGACTTTTTATTTCAAGAGATCAGATATTTTAGTTGAGATACAGGCTTTTAAAATGAAGCTATTACTGAGTCAATTGTAGTAGACTTGCAAATAGACACATACATGTCATTAGAAGTTATTCTAGATTAGGAGTAAAGAATATTCATTCTTTTCTCTGTTGCTTTGTATAAATCTTTTGGAATGGGAACAAATGTTTGCAGGTGAGTAAATAAGGAATTCAGGACATTTATTCTAGACAAAAATTAAATTTATGAGTAGAAAAATGATGATAGTGGCAGTACCTATTTTTACATTTATTTCTTTATTCATAGTTATTAACTTTGTCAAAGAATAATTGTTAAAAAGTTGAACAATCAATTCTCATATAATTGAATGAGTGCATGTGAGAGATTTATTTGTCTCATTAATGAAGGAACCAGCATGGCGATAAAAGATGGTTCAAAGAGGATACCAGAAATTGATCCATATAAACAGTGGATGGGAGAGCAGTAGAGAAAAAAGAAAACCAGAATGGCAGCCAAATTAGATACAACACTGCTCAGTGACCCACAGGGCAACATGGCAAGAACATTTGGGTAAAATAATTTGTATATCACCATTTTTCTCTAAGTTCACATCTAATTTTGTGAAGTCTAAGCCATAATCAATAGCAAATACAAAGCCCAACTGTGTTCCATCCCAGTCAGGAGAGTCAGGTAACGCTGACTGAGCCTGGCTTCATGGAGTATGTATTAGTATGACATTGGAAGGCACACAGTCTTCTCTTTGTCTTATTTCTATGTTTTGATTAACTTTGCTTAAGAGAACTTTCTGTTGTGGAGACTGTTGGTCTTTGGACTATGCTTGCTAAACAGGTACTTTCTGGGGGAATTTGTAAACCTTTGCCTACAGTCACTTTAATTTGTTAGAGCTTCCCATTGATTTGTTTATGCCAGTAGTGTGACTGGAGCTCCCACCCTGTATGCTGCACTGTGCTAGTTGCAGAGGACCCTGCCCACAGGAGGCTATCTTCACTAACACAAAAGATTACTGACAGTACAATAAAAAGTAGAAAACTGCAATTGCCACGAAAAAGGTGTGCGTTATATACAATTAATTCCAGCAGCAGATGGGAGAGGTCACATGTGATCTTAACCTTCCTTCAAGAGAAGGGAAGGCACCATTTGGGTTTACCGAGAGAGAGGAGCAACACTGCTTGCAGGGCGGACAATGGCGTGGGAACAGGAAACAAGCACTGCATGCATACAAAGCAAATGGTTTTATCTGGAGAAATGGAAGATGTGTAAGAAGGAAGGATAGGTAGGAACCAGCTTTGTGTGGGAAGTCTTTCATAATTCCATCTGAATTTGAACTTTGCCCTTGAAGTTTCACATGTGTTGAAGGAACACAGACCTCTGTAAGTTTATCACACTTACAATTGAAATCCCTAATTCATTTCAGGAAATAATATTTTTGGTTATTGGGAAAATAACATGGATGTCTTTATGCAAGACAATCACCCATGCAAGGGAAAACTTCACAGCACTAGGAAACTCTAAAAAGATAGTGGCATTTGTTAGGCATTAGCATGCTATTCTTTTAAATCAGTGCATTGGAAAAGAATTTCCTGATTCACATTCTAGGTTCCTAGACTGTACTTCTTCCTTTTCCTCTTCCTGAAGGTGTCCTTGTATTTGGGTCTGAGCATTCCTCAGGAAAATAATTCCCATGCCAGCTAGAGCTAAAAAAAATCCCAGCACCGAGGCAAGTCCTAATTGTTGTAAATTAAATCAATGAATTCCTTCCCATGGACTCGGGAGGAAATGCCACTTCCGGTATAAGTCTACCCCTCCTCCTGAGCTTTCACCTTTGCTTTTCTTTAAAATGGAGGCATTTGAAAGCCTTTCTCCCATTCCCATTATTTTCATACTTGTTTTATAAATGAGAGTAAGCAACCAAAATGGTTTTTTGATTGTGTAATTGTCAAATCATTTTCAAACTAGAGGACAGATGGTATGAAGGCCCAGACAGCTTGTGACTGAGGAGGTAGAGGCTTTGAAAGAGGAACTTTGGTTCTCCCAAGAAATGTTCATGTAACTTGATGGCTGCGATTCTAAAAACAAATGGGTTTTTAGCTGCTCTGCTTTTTTTCTTCTGGAGAGAAATATAGTTCCCTCAGGTGAGTTGGGAGATAAGGTTATATGGAATGTAGGACAAGCTTATGCAAAACGATCAAAATTTGGATCAGCTGCAGAATTTACCTTTTTAGGTCACATATGGACTATATCTCTTCATTATTCCATCTCCCCTTCCCATTTTCTTAGAAAAATCAGAAGATCTAGTTTATTAGTGCCACTGGTGTTCATCCAATTCTCTCATAGCAAATACAACATCTTAACACACAGTAGATGTTCATTTTGGGAATTATAGGTGACCGTGACTATAAATCCACAGTGAAATAGTGGTAGAGAACAACTGGGAAAGAGTGAACAACTGTCATAGCTGTTTTGGGAAGATAGAGGCCCAGCAGGGTGCACTGTCCTTGCCCAGAGTCACCCTAGAAGGACATGCTCTAATCCAGAATCGTGTCAAAGTGCTAGCCTTGGCCCCTCTGGGTTGTCTTGCTTGGTTTGTGATCACTTTAAAAAAAACTCCCTGCCACTGTTTTCCTTACTAAAATTTTACACTCTTTTCTTTTGTTTAATGGGAGGTTTGCTCTTTTATTAACTTCATCTGAGTTTCTCCAGTGCTCTTGGTGTGTAGAGCAACAAACATTTTGTGGGCGAATTAAGTGCCATTTCATTATGTTTCTGCTCTATAAATTGAGAGGTTTGAAGGATATGAGTTATCTTGGGTGATGTGTAGCTTATAAGAAATTATAAAAAATATCTTGGCAAAATAGATGAGAGTCTGTAGAAGACTTTCAAAGTCATTGACCAGGATCTGAAAGCACTTCTTTGTAAATTTTGAAATAGTGAAAAATCACTGGATTAGAAAAGAAAGATGAGCTTTTTTGTTTAATTCGATTTTGTTGTGCCATTTCATAATGTCAAAGCATTCTGTCTTAATGGAAACCTTAGCAAATGCTTTATCCAGAGCCACTGGGTGAAGCCCAGTGTCCAAACTCATGTATGTCAGACAGACATGTGAAATATGTACTGCTGGGGGCCAATTCAAATATCCAAAGTTATAATCCACTGTCACTTGCAGGTAAGGATCAGATTCCTACCTCATCTCACTCCCTGGAAGAATGCTTTAAGAGATTATTTAGAGTCAGATTCTGGGTCTTATTAAACCATACCATACATACCCTATTCAGTTATCACTTTCCATGTACATGACTCTGAAATGGTGATAATGTGATAGGGCAAATATGGCTGCATTCAAAAACTGGATTATGGTAACTACCATGGTAAAGTTGATTTCTCAGGTTCAGGTTTTGGGATTTTCATGACAAGGGAGAAAAGGAACTGTCAGTCTGCATAGAATTTCATCAATTCAGAAGAAAAATCATTTTTGGCTATTGCTTGTACATAACGCTTATGTATCTAGTTTACACCACCAAGTTTACTAAAATCAACAACTTATGAAATAAACTTAATTTCTCTTGGTGAATATTAGATTTAATTGTTTATAAAAGGAGTATCAAACATATAACCTGAATATCTCCTCCCTTAGATTCAGCACCATTTCCTTAAAAATAAACTGATTCAAAACAGGCATTGTAAACTATTATTTTCTTGGATATATTCATGAAGAATAATGAGAAGATACCAGGAAAAATCTTCCACCATTTTGGCATAAGGGATTAATCTTATCAATGAAAGAAAATAAGGCTTAGTTTTCTGGTATTACTTTTAGAGTAATATCCCCCAGTTTCAGCTTTGAAACTTAAAACATTATCCACATTTTTCATCATCTGTTAATCATTCTAGTTTGGGTGGAATGTACTATCATGTTGTATTCAGAATCCTACCAGGTGACTCATATGGGAGTTTGATCACTTGTACGTGCCTCTGAAGACACTCCCTCAGGTACGTTTGAATATACAGCACAGATTGCCAAGTTCAACACTCAGGTGTGGAGGAATAGGCCCTAATTGGGTGACTAGTGGTTGAGCAGTAGAAAGGAAGAGTAAAAGCATGTTTTTTTCTGATGCATCTTAATGTGGTCTCTCTGCACTATACAAGGATTATTTATCACATCTCCCTCATACTACTCTGCACACAACTTCCTTGTCATGAAATAGTGACATGTAACTAGCTAGAGCAGTGGAAACGTTTCTGGCGTGATATAAAGAATAACAGGAACAGTTTTTGCACATGTTAAAAAACTAACCATTATAGTTAGCTCTAACTCAACTTGAACATGAGATGATCTTACTTAGCTGGTGGTTTCAAGTGAGAGAGGATGACTGCAGGTGTGCAGGTGGCTCTCAGGTAGAATGTTGGGTTGCATTGTGGCTCTATTTCATTTCATTTGGAAGCAAGCATGGTATCACTGAATCAGTGGGTTGAATATTTAGTTAAATCTATTTTTTCAATAAATGAATATAAATTTGTCTTCTTTATGAGAATCAGGTTAAAATTATGCCTGGATATAAAATAAGTATAGATTACGAGAGAAAGAGGACACATCTTTTACTTTCATTCAGTTGACTTCTATGTTTAATTGCCAAGTGTTGTAGGAAAAACCGAAGAGCTTTGTTCTAATTTTGAAACTCTGCAGCAAAATAATTGAGTCATGCATATAAATTTTCCATTAACAACAGTGCAGTTGTAGTACTGGTTATTTTTGTTTGAAATAGAAATATGAAATTTTAAATTCAGCTATGTAAAAGGCCTGGGGCTACCACTGAATATAAAAGGCTCACAGCGAGGAGCAACACATAAAGGTTTTTACAACCAAGTGAGGTAACTTCTCAGCCTGGGAATTTATGATAGAACTTTTACTATACTTGAAAAACTGTTTTCACTAGATAGAGAACATCAGGTTCACATGTATGAAGTATTAAAAAGTATCATAGGGACCTAATTCCCTGACTAGGAGACACTGTCATTGGGCTGCAGGTTAAGTTTATTCAAGGAAGCCTTGTGTCCATTTTCGTCATGTTGGGAGGATGGTGCCTCCTTCGTCCTTGCTGGTATAAGAAGGAAAAGATAACTATATAAAGATGTTACAGTCCCACAACAAAGTATATATTGGAGAGTGGGAAAGCAAAAGTGATAGGGTCTATGCAAATGTGCAAGAAAAACAGTTATGACCACTTGACAAGCTCTTACAATCATTTCCTGATTTAATTATCTCAGTAACCTTTTGATGTAAATGTCATTTGAATGACTATAAATGTGACCTGAAGCCAGATATAACCAGATTAACCAGTGAAGAAATGAGGTGAATCCAACCAACTAGTAAAATATGGTAACTAGATTGGCTACTCAATTTCTACCTGAACCAAGTAATAGGACTGAAAGAATTTAAATCCCTAAGGGGGATTCCTACTGAATTATGTTGAACCCACCATCACATGGGCTCAGTGAGTATACATCTATGGTACTAGTAGAACAAGGAAATCTTCAGGTTGTTCTCAAATCTTTAGCTGTTAATCACAGACCTGGTAGCTGCAACTTCTTTGAAAGAAAAATTTTCTTCTTTTAGTATAATAAGATTCTTTTGTTTTTCCTCCTCTCCAAGGAACTTTGAGACTTATATATAAAGATGAAGACCTTAACAATACCACAGAGTCAATATTAAAATTTAGAGGTGAATACTTTTAGATGTTTATAATCTGTAGCATTTTAAAAAACATAGCATCTTACAGAAATCTGACAGATTTGCTTTGAAGTTGCAAATTTGAGACATGTAATTTATATTAGACCTAGGATCTTAAGATGGAAGTCAAAACAATATTGGAGTGTTCAAGAGAACTTGAGTTTCACTATACAGTGTTTGTAAGTTTAATTTATTCAATTTATAAGAGCTACTTAAGGACTAGGGAAGGATTAACTTGGCTTTAATTTTATCCTGTTAGACATTTGAAGTGCTCATAATGTAAATTGAACATGGTAAATTTATAATGCAGTTTAAAATGTTATAATTTGGTGTTAAAAATCTGAAAAATGATCACTGGGAGTTGGGTGAGGATTGACTAGAATAAGGGCTCAAGGGCATTTTCTGGGATCATACAAATGTGTTATATCTTGATTGAACTGTTAGTTAGATTGGTTATTCAATTCCATTGCACTGTCCCTTAAGATTGACATGTTTCCTTGTATGTAAATTTGACCTCAATTTTTAAAAATATGTGTAGGAATTTAGCTAATTTATAGATGGAATTGATTATCTAATGAAGTTGTGTCTGTTCAACTTGAGTTAATTGAACATTGATTCAGAGACACCCCCCATGAGTGATTATTTGTTGGTTTTATAAAAATTTATCATATTTATGAGCAGATAAGGAAATTCACAATTTTATTTTATTTTATTTATTTATTTTTTTTTTTGGTGCTGGGGATTGAACCCAGGGCCTTGTGCATGCAAGGCAAGCACTCTACCAACTGAGCTATATCCCCAGCCCACAATTTTATTTTAAATTTAAATTCAAATTTAAATTTTAAGGAAAACTACATAGTAAATGGTTTGTATAGATGTCATCCTTGGACAAAAACTCCCATGCCCTGTAAATACATGTCTATTCCCTCTCCTTGTGGTTCAGACTCCTTGAAAGGTGGGACAGTTTTCATAGGATCTCCCAAATGTTGCATACAGCACTGACTATTGGTGAGTGAATGGATGCTCCCAGATTTCACCTGCTTCCTCCCTCCAGTGCTAGCTCATTTGCATAGATCTCACCCCGAAGGGCAGAGAAGACCCTTCTTCAGAAGAGTGTACAAGAACGGTGTTTCTGTGATGGCATTTCAGTAGCCACAACTCCTTAGAAGCAGTAGCAGGATAATGGATGAACACAGGGAAGCTCTCACTGAGCTTGGGGGCTCTGCTACTGGACTAAGGTTAAGTGGATGGAGTTGGTGAAGGAAATTAAACATGGGAGAACTGTCTATGGGGGCATTGCTGAACCCTGAAGGGAGGTCATGGTGGGTCTTCCCCTTATAAACCTGTACCTTTTAATTCTGTAGGATACCCTCTCTGCCTGTTCTGATTTGTGAAAGAAAGTATGAACCAATAGCCACTTTGACTCAAGTTGGGGAAAACACAAAACAATGGCTGCATGTATAATGGCTTAGTCAACTAGGGTCTGAAGATGACTTATTGGGTCATGTGTATATATCAGATTGTCTTGATCCCTAAACACACACATGTACACATACATATACTCTCATTCTCTCTCTCTCTCTCTCTCTCTCTCTCTCTCTCTCTCTCTCTCTCTCTCTCTCTCACACACACACACACACACACACACACACACACGCACCCTCCAAATCAGCCACAAAGGACTTCTGAGGTTTATTTCATATCTTATCACTGGTGCTGGATGAGGTGGTACACACATGTAATACCAGTTACTTAGGAAGCTAAGGCTGGAGGCCTTGCAAATTCAAGGCCAGTCTGGACAACTTAGTAAGAACCTGTCTCAAAATAAATAAATAAAAATGGCTGAGGATGTAGCTCAGTGGTAGAGCATTCCTGGGTTTGTTCCCCAGTACTGCAAAAAAGAAAAAAAAAATGTCTCTTGTATACTGATAGCATCCTCTTCATTCATGGAGAAACTAGAGTGACCTCATTTCCTCTCACTTTCATTCCTTGGTTACTAAGACTGTTGCAAAGATCTCTTGGTGAATACTTTAGGCAAAGAAGGAAGCAAGACCTGCAGCTTAGAATCCAAGGACTCTATAGCAGGTTTAGTTTTCTGGCAGAATCAAAATATGCACTGAATTAAGTTACAGTGGTTCCCAGGCTGATAATTAGGGTTTACAAGAAGAGAGTGTTGGCTTGTTGGTTTCTGGTGCAAATTGTTGCTTCTAAAGCATGCTATCTGAAGCTAATAATTCCAAAGAGATGACATCCTAAAGGAAGAGAGTTTCTGTGCAGTTTTTTCATATGTTAGTTCTTTCATGTGCTGGTCTGAATGAAGGAGTGCACATACAGGTAGACAGTGCCAAAAGATGCTCCTGAAAAGAGGACACATACAAATGTTAAACTGGGGTCAGCTGCTGAAACAAAGGATTGCTTTAATTTTTGTAGAATAAAGTATTTTTTACTTCTGCTTTTCATGAAATGGCCTTAAAGAATTCCCCTTGTTTGTGGTTTTGAAAAAATTAGAACTATGCCAATGAGGCCCGCCTTTAAGGGTTCTATTAAACATTAAGAAGGCTTTGTTCTTGGCAATAAAATTAAAGCAGGCAGTGTTTCCATTACCTGGCAGGATGCCCTCCCCAGCCCCCACCTCAACCCTGATCCTGACACACTTGATCAGAGTCTTCTGGTTCCCAGGTAGGAAGGTGAGAAGGCAACATCTGTCAGGCTTGTATATAGAAATAGAGTTGACTTTTTAGATAATGGGAGCAGGGGAATGGGAAGAGAAAGGAGGGGAAGGAGAGGGAGAAAGAGAAAGGAGGAGGATTTCTTCAAGCAGTCCTTAACTTGAGCTTTAAAAAAATCAATGTTACTTCAGAGGCCTAAAACTTTGAAACCTCTGTTTTAGAAAATCAATAATAATTTCACAATGAGTTGAAATGATGGAAGCAAGGGGTCTCTAGATGAGTAAATATATATTTTAATCTGACTTCTTAAACTTCATATGTTTTCTTTCACAGGCAACTCTACCAGCTATTGCCCAAATTTAGACCAATTATGGTCTATTGCAAATAAATACTTATAGGTAGATTGTGGCCCTGAAGTCAGGAATGACCAAGGTTAATAGAGAAAGCACTGTCAGATGCAGGCTGAGTTTAGCCTCACAATTAGTGAGAAGGTTTTGGAGCTGCAGAACAAGCTGGGTGACTGTGACACCACCTTCCTCTGACCTCTGCTAGAGCTCATCTTAAGAAACGTCCTTCTTGTAGTTGCCTAATCAGATTAGCTCTCTTTTCTCTAGCTGTTAGTGCCATGACCATGTGGCACTCACTTGTCCTCTGTTCCTTGGCCTGGGGAATTTTTCTGTGCCTCCCAGGACCAGCAAATTACATAGGGGAGTTACTGATCACCAACCACCACAGCCTCCAGCCAGTCCTGATGGGACAAGGTTCAATAAGTCCCTTAATTTCTCCCCATGGTCTGGAATGTTTTGTGCTCTTTCCCAGAGTTGTCCATTGCCCTAAGTGCTCTTGGTAAAGCACACTTTATTAGCTTCATACCTTTCCCTGTGTCACTTCTCCACCTCTTACTGTTTTGGGGCAACAATCTATACTTCCATCTTTGTCTTATACCCCTCTTTAGGTAGAACAGGATGGTGGACAGCTTCTAAAATGGAATGACAGTACAAGTTCCTTTCTTGATCATGACCATAACTCTTATGTTCACTTTTTATAAACCCCATCCTCTTTCATTGTATGTGTATCAACAAGGATATTAAATATTGGCCAGTAAAGATACTTAATAATCAGTCTGTGAGCTTCTGCTCATACAACCAGCCAAGATGGCTCATAAATATTACTTGTGGGGACATCATAAAGAACAAAACTTAACATTTCCAGTTATACTTCCAAGTTCAAGTTTTTTCAGTGGTGTAATCAAGTATTTTTCACTCACTGTAAGGAATACCAAAGAGCAGGGATCTGATCCTCACTCCCCAGAACTTTGCAGGGGAGAAGACGGCACTTATACTTAAGTAACTCAAACCTAAATACAGTTGAACTTTGTATTTTTCCAGTACATCACTATCCAGGAATCATGGCACAACTAAAAAGAATGTCACATAATGAGAAATGACATGCAAGATTGAAAGTGATTAATGTAAGGTCATGGAATAGAAGTTTCCTCTTTTCCATTAGAAATAACTTCCGTTCTCTGAACCACATCACCTCCACATTTCCTTTGCACCTAACCAGTGAGCATCTTCTGCAAGTTATTTTTCAACCTTCAAAAAAGGCTTATTTTGGATGAATACATGTGTTGCAAATTGCTTGATAGAACGTTAACACTTTTCAGAAACTTTATATAACCGACTTGATAGAGATAAGTGCCTATGACAGGGTAATAGATATATTTTTCTTCATTCTGTGAGCTCAGCCCAAACGGAAGGGTGTGGAACATTTGTTTTATAAAGTGTGCAATTAATAAAAGAAAGGAAGGGAGGAGATTATTGTTTTTGAATGAATTGTGACCAACACCTTCCATTTTGCTTCTTCATTTTCAAACTTTTAACAAAGTTACCATTAAACACAAAATGATGTCTGTGGTATTAAAGCCAAGAATGTAAGTTGGGGTCAGTTGAGTAACCCTAGGAAAAACATCACAGGAGAAGCAATATTTGTTATAAGCATGGCAGAAGTCAGCAGGATATTATGGAGAAAGTAAAAACCACACTGCAAGTCCATTGTCATTTTTAAATTGAAATTCTGTTAATTCAATAATTGGGACTATTTGTGCCTGAAAGGAAGACAGTATTTATTGAGTGCCTACTTTGTGTCAAATTGTTTACAGGCATTTTCATCAAAAGCATGCAAATAAGGAAACATGCTCAGAGAAGTTCAGCACATTTTTCCCACCTGCTGCCCTTTGACTCTAAAGTGTGTGATCTGTTTTTTATACTAGAAGTTGGCAAACTTTGACTCTCAGGCCAAAATCAAATTGTCACCTGTTTTGGTAAATAAAGTTTTATTGGAACCCAGCCACACCCATTTAGTCACATATTTGTCTGTGACTGCTTTTTGTACTACAACAATAGAGTTGGTTAGTTGGTGCAGAGACCATATGGCCTATAAGGCTAAAATATTTACTGTCTAGTGCTTTGCAAGAAATGTTTCCCAACTCCTGCTCTATGCTCTGGAAGTAGCTCCTCTGTTCTTCCACTCCCCACTCTCCCATTCAGTTGCATCAAGAAGCAGCCTTCATGGAGTCCATTTGAAATTTAACAGTATCTTCAAAAATTCCAGAGTTATTCCTCATGTTCTGGCTTCCAAATGCATTGATTCTATGAAAACTATAGTCTTGATTCATGCTAGAAAGTCCTCAGGTAGTCAGCACAGGCTGACTCATCCTAGAATCCGCAGTTTTTAATTCTGCCTAGACATTCTAGATGAACAGATTGTGAACAATGGTGAGTCAACACAGATATAGTAATCCCTGTATGCCAGGCATGTTTCTCCGGTTTCTCATGTATTTACTCATTACTTCTCACCAGTCTACCCCAGGGTTTCTCAACCTTGGCACTAGTGGCATTGAGGATGGCCAGTTCTCTGTTGTATGGGCTGTCCTGTGCTTTGTAGGATGTTTAGCAGCATCACATTTGCTCTGCCAGCTAAGAATTGGCATTTTCCTTATTATGTAATAGGGAACTTATGACACAGATACTTTAAGTAAATGTCTAAATACATACAGTAAATAATAAAGACCTGACATTTCAATCACAGAAACATGTTCTCAAGTCCCTGAGCTCTGAACCATTGCTTCTTTAGCCCTTGTTCCCTCTAAATTATTTTACCTCATTTGAAGATTTTGCTTTCTTAAAAAATTAGCAACAACATCTTAGATGGGCATGTTCTGTAATGATACACTTGGGAGTAAAACTCCTTTGTGCGAAGTTTCAAAGTTTTAGTCATGAGCAGAGGCTTTGTTTCTGGGCAGTTTTATTGTCTTGTTGCAGTTGTATTTCATTTATGAGAATTTTATTACCATGCTTACCACAGTGTGTAGCAATTTTTAATGGCATCTCGCTTCCTTATCCAACATTCAAGTTTCATACGCTCAGAAATTCAAGAAAAGAAGATTTATCATGAGGTTCCTGGGAGCTCTTTTTTTAATCCCATAGCAGATATATAACAAATTTCTATCTGGATAGTTAATCAATATGTAAAATCAATCTCCTTTGGGCCAAATTACTTTCTCCCATGGTACTCTCTGCTAAAGGCCAGATTACATATAGCTTCTAACCATGATACCGTTAGTATTACTTCCACAAAAAGCATTTCATAAAAGGATTCCATGTTTTATTTTTTTGAAAAGTTGTTCTTGGAGTTTAAAAAGCTTTAGTTATAAATGTTAAATATTAGGTGTTAGCGATGTAGCTCAGAGGTAAAGTGCCTGCCTGCACTGAAAAAAAGTTAAATGTTAAATTAGTATACTAAACATTAAGATTTTTTGACCTGTACTCTTGTTTCTTCTCCAATGACAGAGATTGGGAACTGGGCCATTCTTTTCTCTCCCACGCAGTTGAGCTAGGTCCACAAGAATTGACTTTGGTGTGAGAAAGTTTCAGGGTGAAGATTATATATAAACATATTAGATGAATTACAGTAATACTGTCTGCTCTTACTCAGTTCTCCTTGGCTCAGTTTTATATACAAACTGAAGTATTAGAACCCTTTTCATTGTTCCTTCTGGCAGCTCTGTCTAACTTCTGCCCCAAGGTCTGGAATGTTCATCACAGCTGCCTTTGGTAATAAAACCCACAGCACCCTCAGATCCTCATATTTCTCTTTGCACCTGGTCAGCAGTGTGCAGCAGGATGCAGAGCCCACGTGCACACGGTTTCTTCTTGTACCCTTGTCTTACTGCCCAAATATCGCTTATCCAAACTTCAGTTGTTTCAGTTGCTGCAGCTCTGGCCAGATTGGAATGAACTCCTTTAGCATTCTTTTTGAGTGAGATGACTATGCCATGATTAGTGAATACCACCACTAACCCCTTTAAATTTGAATGGAGACTCAGACAGTTACATATTCTTAGTAACAGAGACAAGTGTTTTTTAATCTAAACAATAATAGCATTAACATAACATAAAGTGACCTCAAGAAAGGTCATTTTAATTTAAATCACTGGAATAACACAACTTTTGCTTTTATTCTGAGGACCAGTTCAAGAATGTATTAATCCTGGGCCAGTGTAGCAGAGTACTCCTGGAATGCATGGCTCGGGGTGGGGTCACCATTCTTGTAGAACTCCAAGTGAATTGTGCAGTACAGCACCTCTCTTTCCTCAACACTCGGAAGTGAAGTTTCCTGTCTCCAACACATTGGGCTTATCTTGTCCCAAGCTCACTTCAGAGTTCCCATCTGTGTACAAACAGGAAATGATCTATCAAGTCAGTGTAGCCTTTTCACAGGAAGAATTAGAAGGTTCTATTCTGAAAGTCTGTAGATGGCTAACTCATTTCAACAAGGCAAAATGAGAAAATGATTTTCAAATGCATGTTCAATTTCACCTTAACTGGCCAGATAGTTTTTGTTCTCTCCACTGATGTTTCTTTTTTGGGAATTCCATAAAATATTTCTAAAGATTTTAAGCCCACATGTGTCTGAAATCTAATGATGTTTATGCTCTGCACCAAACACCTCATTTTGCAGTTGAATACAAGTCAAAGAGCAAGTTTTTAGAAGTAATACTTAGAAGTTATGTACAGACTGCTGAAGAGCATTAGACATGTAGTCCAATTATTAGTGTGTGTGTGTAATTAAATACTTTAATGTTTATACATATTTGACAAGAAAAAACATTTCTCTTCCTTACCCTACCACTTTAATAAAATCTTGTAATAGTTGTTACACTATAAAACTTAGCAGGGAGACTCTTTACCTGGCCTTGTTAACAAAGTGCTCTGGAGAAAATAGCTAACCCATTTATGTTATCATTAACTAATCTGGAAAATGATTATGTGTAATTGCATTTCAAAAAAGGAAGGTAAACCATGCATTCAGTAACAATTTACATGGGATACTAACTGATTACTGGTGTCTGATATGTGCATTAAAATGCAGCAGTGTTTGATCTCGGATATAGGAGGGCCAGGAATAAGTGCCTTCTGCGCTCACTTCATTATTCAACTTTCTAATTTCAATCAGACTGTAAAGGATCAAAAGGTCATCCTTGGAGAAGCGGGAAAATGATCCTAGGAATGGTAGAAAGTGGGTCAGCAAGTCCCTACAGGCAAGACTCTTCTACTGTGCTTTTCTTATGTAATTTCCCTGCCCATTCTACCCTCCCTGCTCCCAAAATACTTAGGGCAATTATGGACACTTCAGAGAGTAACAGCCAATGCTAGTTATTTGCAGAAGTTATATTCTATAAAGTCACTATGTGTTCTGAATTATGGAATACTAGGCTGAACCACTGCTGCTAGGCGAAATTCATATATATCAGTACATATTCATATATAGGCTATCACACCAGGATTATAACCTTAAATTCTAAAAGCAATCTATCATGGTAGATTCCATTTTCTTTATTTTATAAAACAGCAAAGAAGGATCAGAAGTAAGTGACTAGCCTAAGGCCACCCTACTAACAGGTGCAAGAGTTGGGACTCTAACCCGTCAACTGGCTCCTGAGATAGAGCCTTCCATATTGTGTTCATTCTGTGCTTACCTGTACATGAGACCTGACCCATAAGACAAAGCATTGCCCTGGTCAGCCTCAGCTGGGTGCATGTAGGGCAACTCAGTTTTGATACTCTGCATACATCTGCAAATGGAGGTAAAAGGACCCAAGGATTTATTTGGTTGTTACAAATAATTTTTTAAAATTACATAGTAGGAAAAATCATATATACAGAATCGACAAATAATGCAGATAAACTGTGTATGACATAGAAGGAGGTTAGCCTGTTGGACTCAGCCAGGAAATCTGCAAACACCCTTTCCACATCTTCTGGCTGCCTCCTTTTCATCCCTCAAGGGACTTACCAGAGAATTCTTATCTGACCACTCATAAAAAGAACCCCCTCTTGGCAATACTTGACCACATTACCCTCTTTAACCTCCTTTCCCTACCTATCAGTCTGAAATTTTTGTTTACTCATTCAGCCTGTTTTCTACACTTCATGTGAACTCTGTGATAACAGAGACATTGTCTTTCTTGTAGCCCACTGTATACACAGCCAATGGAGTGCTGATATACTGTTAAGAACTCATTAACTCTTTTTTGAATGAATGAGTGAGTGAGTGAACACGTCAATCTGGCTTTTTCAAAGGAATCATTGCAAGAGTTTTTTTTTTTTTTTTTTTTTTTTAAATCAGGGATTGAACCCAGGGCACTGAACCACTGAACCACATCCCAAGTACTTTTTTTTTGAGACAGGGTGTTGCTAAGTTGCTTAGGGTCTCACTAAGTGGCTGAGACTGACTTTGAACTTGTGATTCTTCTGCTTCTGCTTCCCAAGCCACTGGGATTGGAGGCAGGTGTCACTGTGCCCAACTGCAAGTGTTTTTAAAAAGTAGTCAGGACATGAACTGGCACAACTTTGACTATGGCCTTGTGTCCTCAGAAAGTCAGGGCCTATGAAAAGAGGTGGTAGTACTCAATATAGGAAAAGAGATGGGGTCAGATTTAACTTTAGAGGAATTAACTATAGTATGTTACAAAGAGATAAAGCTAGTCCTAAAGATTAGAAGAAAATGGGGAAAAGACGATGCCTTTCAAGAGAAAGTGACCGCAGATGTCCAACTGTGCATTCGGAGCAAATAAGTGAGGCCAAATGAGTGACCAGGCAAAAATGGCCAAGCTTCATTTGAAGGGCTGATGTGAAATTTGTTCATCAGTGTACTTGAGGTAAAAAAAAAATAGCAGTGAAGAGGTTGTCATGGGAGGAGGACTGAATTGTAAGTTATGTTTTGTCCTGAGAAGTCAAGGGCTCTAAAGGAACAGTGCCCCATGTCCAGTGTGACATAAAGGTGGGATGTAGTAATCACCTACCACTGGGCAGCATTACTATATCTCCATCCCACTCTTGACTTGCGCTGAGGGACCTAGGAAGAGGCCCAGTGACACAAAAGTGGAAGTGTAGGTTGAGGAAAGGAGTTTTAAGGATTTTTTTCCCCCACTGCATCCTTAGATTGGCCCTACTCAGAGTACTTTCCATCAGCCACAGTGATTTTTTTTTTTAAATCAACTGGTGTGAATCTGAAATAAAAGTTAACATAGATGGGAGCTGCTAGTTTCCAAACCAAACCTGAGTACTAGAAACACCTGAACAGTTTGCAATAACCTGTAAACCCTACCATATTTGAATTAATGGCTCAGATGAGAAATGAAGTCCAATCAAATCATTAACACTTTTTAAAATGACACATGAAACAACAAACTGTGGAAAACCTCATTGTCGTGAAATAATTTTAGAAATAGGATAATATTCCACTTATTTTATTGTGCCTTGAGGAACGTAAGAATGCTAAAGTTAACAAAAATTTGGAACTTCATCAAAGTAGGAAAAGAGATTCAGCCTTCCTGGTTTCAAAGAAAAGTTCAGCCTGTATTCTTTGAATGATCTTGAGAAAATATTTGGCCTAAGATGAATAGATCATGTTCCCAACGTTCTGGGAATTACATTTTGGGGTGATGATGATTGTAGATCAGGTTTCTCAAAACGTTATTTGCTCAACACAGTAGATTGCAGTGTACTTTTTTGGTAAAGCCAACCTATCCATCCTAAAAAAATCAAATATTCAGAATCTGTACTAAATTTAACCTCATGTTATAATGGCAACTGAAATGCTTTTTTTCCCCTAACATAAAATAACTCAAATGCCAATGATTTTGAGAGCAAAATGAATCCTATTAAGGGGGTAAGATTAGTTCTGGCTAAACCAAACTAAAAGGATTCTTGCTTAAGGCAGGCCAGGGGGATCAGACATCACCTTGGGTATGGGGAAGGAAGAGCATCAGACGTGGAGAATGGAAAATTCTGCTGAAACCAGTTTAGCAAGTTTCTTGCTAAAACTGAATTTTACAAGGAAGTGCATGGATGTGCCTAGGACAAGATGCAGGAGCCTGACTAAAGTTTGGCCAAGCTAAGAATCTTTGTCAGTGCTATTTTCTAGAAATTTCACTTTCTTCATCATAATGTGCTTTCTTTTTTCAACCAGGGATTAAACCCAGGGGTGCTTCACCACTGAACCACATCCCCAGTCCTTTTATTTTTTTATTTTGAGGAAGGGTCTCAGTACGTTGCTGGTTTTGACCTTGCAATCCTCCTGTCTCAGTCTTCCGTGACTATGCTCATATTATCAGTATGGTCCCTTCCTTATCATAGCTCAGCTGTGATCAGTTATTAAATTCAGTATGAGGTCAAAAGGAAAGAGAAGAAATTTTTTGAGGGTAACTTTGTAATAAAAATTTCAATAGACAGCTAAACCTATTTATAAAACCTCAAGGAGTGCTATAAAAGATGACATAAAAGAAATACACAAGAAATTGAGCCCAGTGGTTATCTTCCTTGAAGTATTAGCATGAATTCCATCTTCTGCACTTATCGATAAATATTTACATGTTTTCACTGTTAATTGAATGAATGTTTAGTAAATACCTCTGTGTGCTAATCTAATGTAGGACATAATATCATGATTGCCTGCAAAAGTCTGCTGACCATCATATTCTCAATAAGATGTCTTGGGTAGTCTTTATGTTGTGTCTGATAAGGACCAGGAACAAAGTTCAAAGAATCTTGAGCCTCTGGAAACAGGACATAGTTCCTCTGAGCCATGATCTGTGGATTTTATCCTGAACTCATGACTCTACTTCTAGTGCATCTCATTCATAAGAAATGAAGTTACTCTAGTAAAAATCTCCAAATCAAATGGCCTCACAACAGGGCCTTGTCTCTTCCCTGAGATATGCTAGAATAATCAGTGCCATTGTCATTTTTTGTAACATTACAACTTCTCTTGTGGCTGTACTAAAATAATAAAACTTGTGCATTCTCTCTCCATCTCCCACAGCTGTGATTTCTGGATTTCTGTTGGTGAATAAGCCCTTCAGAATTGTCATGAGGTGGAGGAAATAGCATGTACTGAGTATTTCCCAAGTCCAGTTGCCAAGAATGAGCTAATTGTAACTCTCCCTTGCATACAATGAGTCTCAAAAATTTCCAGTGCTGACCATTCTGCAAGGATCCACCTTTTCACAAGAATGGTGCATTTCCATTGTAGAAGCTTGGCTTTTTAGCTTACCAGGAGTGAAACTTAAAATTATGTCTTAGGATTAATAAAATGTCCAACCATCTTTTTGAGGATTTTTTCAATGTTTCACACTGGTTACATATTTGATATCCATATTAAATGAAAAATGTTAAAATAAATGTTATGTAAGCTGGATACATTTGCTTTTGGAAAATTTCTCTACAAGATTCTGATAGTAATCTGTCTTTCATAAAAAATGAGATTTTTAAAAAATTTACTCATGTTTAATAGGACAAGTTTGATACATTTTTCCAAATTATAAAATCAGGAATTACAAATATATTTCATTTCACATGTCAATTTCCAACTAGTGGGTTATGGATATTTACCTGTTAAGAAAGGTTCTGAGGCTGCATCTGGCCTAGCAGAAAAATTTTTATTATCATTGGATAATAATGTTTTCCAAGGATACAAGATAGAGAGTAGGCAATTAGGTTCTGTATTTGCCACCCTTGCATGATAGGAAAAGTGTTAACATTTAAAATATATTTACAAAGATTACTAGAAACACATTAGTGTACATGAAAAATATTACTTAAGTAGCAATGAAGGCCAGATTAATGACTATTTTATTGTCCTGTAGGTCAATGCATCTCGTCAGGAAGCCAAATTGACAGAGGAGTGTGATCTTCTCATTGAGATCATTCAGCAAAGAAGACAAATTATTGGAACCAAGATCAAAGAAGGGAAGGTATGATTTCTAGGGCATCTCCTCTACCTGGAGAAGATATACTCCCATATATTGCAGTGACTTTGAAAATGTCAAACACCCTCCTTTTCTATACTTTCTATAATTCCTTCTTACCTCATTATATTAATCTATTTTGTGTTATAACAAAATACCTGACATTGGATAGTGTATAAAGAAAACAGGTTTATTTGACTGATGATTTTGGTCACTAAAAAGTCCAAACTGCATGTTACCCACATCTAGGAAAGATCCCCTGGTGGTGTGACATGATTAAGAAGCAGAAGGGGGAAAAGGCATATATAAAGTACATGGCTTGGGAGAGGGGGTTGTTCCTTTATAACAACTCAGTCATGTAATAATTAATCCAGTCCCACAAGACCTAACCTACTCTTTTGAGATGGCCATTAATCTCTTCCAAGAGTAGTATTCCCTGTGATCCCATTTGCCTTTTAAAGGCCCTATCACCACTCAAAACCATTACAGTTGGGATCAAGCCTTAATATGAGTTTGGGGACAAACCATATTTAATCCAGAGCAGTCTTTAATACTTAGTTCAAAAGCCCTTGCTTGGCAATTGTTCTTCTTCCCCTTTTTGTTTATATTATGGTTTCCTGTGCACACCTGTAATCAACTCTAGGGGTTGGCTATTGTGGGTTCCACAGAGGCAGAGTTCATTTCGTATTAATTGAAATATCCTAGCAATCAGCACAGCATTAAATAAATTAAAAATGAATCAAACTTTATATATAGAAATTATGAAGTATTTTCCCATGTCCTTGAGGGAATTAAGACAGGTATAATTTCATAGTGGAAAAAAACACCTATGCTTTCATTATATCATATACTTCTTTGTGTTTATATTAGTAATACTTCTTTTCTAATGTTTATGTGTTTTAATTTTTATGGTTTTACAGCAAAGTATATTCAAAAAAATTTATCAATTTATGTTTCATCTTTATGGCCACTTATTCAACATTGATTAAAAAACTGCTTAATTTTAGAATTCTTCACTTTGTTCTATTTTTAAACTAGTCATATTTAATTGAAATACTTATCCTTTTTATTTTACCCATTTCTCTGCCACATTTGAAGGATAATTTTTCTAAATATTTTAAAAATAGAAACATTCGTGGACTAAGAAATGCACGAGTTTCTATTATTACTTCTTATAGATGTGCTTTAATGAACTATATGCTTAAAACAAGTTAGAAAGTCTTAAATAAAACAATGGGATTGCAAGGACTAATGTAGTTACTTTTCTCTGTGTCCTACAAAATTTAACAAGTACCTTCCAATATTGTGCAATGTTTTAGATTGTTCTATGTATATTGAAAAGTATACATGTAAATTATAATGGTAATCAAAAATAAAAGTCAAGTTAAGTGATCTTGCAGCTGTTACGGTGAATTAACAGATTGACATGAAAATATTCCCTAGGCCAAGATGTCTCATAGGGACTGGAAGCTACTTTTCCCAACTTTCTGGCCGCCCAGTGGTCATGAGCACTGAGTGTCCACCTGGAATCCTTACAGGGTCCTTTTCCCTCCCTGTCATCATCGTGTACCACATGGTCACATATTTTAATTTCTTTCACCTTCTAGGTTCTGATATGCCTAGATGCCTGAGATACAGCCATAACTACTTATAATAATTAGTATGCATGGGAAAGATAATTTGCTATCTATACATGGCTGCTCTCAGGGATCAACTCTCAATACTTATATTAGTTTCTTTTCAATTTTTTTTAATTGTAAATTGGTAAATTGTCACTATATGTATTGTGGGGTAGAGGTGAGTTTATGGCTGATGAGCATGATGTGGATAATCAAATCAAGTTAATTAACATATCCATCACCTCATACTCATTTTTTTGTTGTATGAATATTTGAAATTTAATGTTTTAGCACTTTTGAAATGAATGCTACTTTATTATTTACTGTTCACCAAGCTGAGCAATATCTCTCAAACAAAGCTTATTACTCCTGTCAATGTTGAGGCTTGGAACTCTATTCATATTAGTTTCTAAATTACCATAACTTGGTGGCTTGAAACAATTCTGATTTATTATGTTAGTGTTGTAGAATTCAGAAGACCACAATCAGTCTCACTGGGTTAAAGTCATGGTTTTGGCAATGTTATTTCTTTTGGGGGACTCTGAGGCAGAATCCTTTTCTGAGCTCATTCAGGCTACTCTCATTCCTTGGCTCCATGATTCGCTCTGACCTCTGCTACTTCCTTCCATCTTCTTCACTGACTCAGGCCTCCCTGTTTTTCTCTTATAAAGACCTTGGCGATTATATTGGAATCTCCTACATAATCCAAGACAACCTTCCCATCTCAAATCCCTAATGTAATAATATACACAAAGTCCCTTTTGCTGTGTAAGGTAATGTATTCAAAGATTCCTGTGCACATCTTTGAGGATCCTGTATTCAGCCTGTAGTGACATTCGACTTTCCAGTCAGCATGCCTGCCTTTCCCTTGCATAGCTTAAACAATGACAGTTTGTCTCATGAACTAGATCACAGTGGTAAAGGATGTCCCCGTTTCAGCCATGGTGGTGCACACAGGGCATTCTTTTGTGCCCTCTCCCCACTCCAACCCCTTGACATTGATAGAGAACATAATAAAATAGAAAAGCAAAGAGAAATAGCTGATTGAAGTAAGATAAGCATCTTCATGGGGTAGAAATGGGACAAAAAGTGTAAAGTCATGACTGTGACTGACATAGGCTAGTGTCATTTGTTCTGGAAAAGGCTGAAGCAGGTATAGTTTCAACTCCCATGGCTAAATCATTCTTTTTAAAATATTTTTTTTAGTTGTACATGAACACAATACCTTTTTTTAAATTTATGTTTTATGTGGTGATGAGGATCAAACCCAGTGCCTCACACGTGCTAGGCAAGCGTTCTACCACTGAGCCACAACTGCAACCGCTAAGTAATTCTTGATGCTTTGGGGAAGATGATCTAGAAGTGCCCCAGATAGGACTGGGACTGAAGTCAGGCTCATTGCTTAATGCCACTGGCTTTCTAAGGCTTCTCAGTTCATTAAAAGGGAACTGAAAAAGATCATTGCCAACCTCTGCCTAGTGTCATAGCTTTTAACAAACTTCATGTCTGCGACTGTGCAATAAGTCAGTTGCTGGGTTGGGACCTGTGTCATGGCCTTTCTGATATTCCACCAAGCAGGAACCTCAGAAACAAAGAGATAAGATTCCTGAATGTCCTGCGGGCTAGGAGAGAGCAACTGTGAAACTGTCAAGATAAGGCAGCCTGATCAAGGAGGATGAAAAAGCAAAGAATCATACATGACTTCTCCCATTCAAAATTGAAGCTCAATTCCAAAGCAAATACAGGAATGTTAAATTTCTGAAAATACAGCTAAGAAAATCAGAAATTATCTTACTCCATAGGAAATTAGTTTTGTTGAAGAATACAAAAAAGTCTTTAAAACAAATAGTTTTAAAGTGTTTGAAAGAAATAAATGAAGGAAGAGATTTAAAAGAGTGAAGAAAAAACTGAAAAAGAAAACAAAAATAAAAGAAGAAAAAAAGCAAAGAAAAAGTGAAACCATGAAATAAGAAAAAATAATATCAAAGCAGCAACCTAGTAGTTTTGAAAGTAAATATATAGATACTTAAATTAGAAAGAAAACAGCTGCAAAAAAATTTGGAAACTGAGTTTTGGCATCCACCCAGGAAATTCCATAAATATAGGAAGGAACAAATGAAACTGAGTGGCATTAAAGCATGGCAGTTACCCATTGTTTCTGGACTCAAAAATTAGAAAGGTTGGGGTTGGGGAGATACCTCAGTCGGTAGAGTGCTTGCCTTGCAAGCACAAGGCCCTGGGTTCGATCCCCAGCACCGCAAAAAAAAAAAAAAATTAGAAAGGTGTATATATAATATATAAACTTCACATGGGACATTTTTTCAGTGGGGAGTATTGGGAATTGAACCCAGGGGTGCTTTACCTTTACCGCTGAGCTATATCCCCAACCTTTTTGGTGTTTTATTTTGAGACAGAGTTTCACTAGCCTGCTGAGGATCTCTCTGAGTTGCTAAAGCTGACCTTGAACTTGGCATTCCTTCTGCCTTAGCCTCCTGAGTCACAGGGATTGCAAGCATAGACCATCATGCCCAACGCATGGGACATTGACATTTTCTCTTTCTCTCTTTCTTTCTTTCTTCCTTTCTTCTTTCTTTCTTTTTTGTGCTGGGGTTCAACCCAGGGGTGCTCAACCACTTAGCCACATCCCCATCCCTTTTTATTTATTTATTTATTTTTTTTTGAGACAGAGTCACACTAAGTTGCTTAGGGCCTTGCTAAGTTTCTGAGGCTGACCTCAAACTTGCAATCCTCCTGCCTCAGACCCCCAAGTATCTAGGGTTATATTTCTTCTTTTAATGTCACATACTTGGTTGGAAAGGAAGTGAATTTTAAAGACCAAACACCAAATAACCCCTCCTCTAAGACCACACAATGAAACTAATTAGATACCATCAGCAATGAAAATAATGGTGTTTTTTTTTTTATTTATAATGTTTGGAGACTTTATGATGTACTCATAAATACATTTTCAATACAACTTTTTAAACTTTAGAAATCCACCACGATGAGGGCTGGGGATGTGGTTCAGTGGTAGAGTGAGGCATGCGTGAGGTCCTTGGTTCAATCTCTAGCACCACAGAAATGAACTGCAATGAAAGGCCGTATGTCATAAACAATAAGCAGCCAAAAGTTATTTGAATGCAAAGTGATTGCCTTCGATTCTTTACAAAAGGCAAAGAAAACATATTGAAAGAAATGAGCTTTCAAATCAAGTTAGAACAATCACAACTGAATAAGGTGAATGAAACCAGAGGAAAGAAAATAACATAGGAAAAGAACATTAAAATTAAAAAACCCGCCATTCCCCAAAAAAAGGAGTCAGCTAAGTACAACCCATAACCTAACTCTGAAACACCTGTGAGTAAAAATGAGTTCCCCCCATTCTTAAAAGGTTGCTTACAAAAATAAAAACAAAAATGTATATATGATACAGTATGTAGTCTCTCAAGCCTAAAATAATGACATTATTTTAACTACATTTTAATTGAAACTATGTATATAATCTTAGGCTAAGAAGGATTTCTGAGACAAAACATTTAATCAATAAATCATAAATCAAAGACTAAAAACGTTGGAAAAAATCACCTGTCCAAGAGAAAACTTCATAACACTAGGAACCTCCAAAAAGGTACTGGAATTTGTTAGGTACCAGCATACTATTTCATGGAAATATACATATTGAAAAAAATTTCAAATTTGCCCTTTAAATGTGTGCAGTGTTGTGTCAGTTATCTAAATAAAGTTGTTTATAAGACCCAAATTGTTTATTATAAAATGAAAGTCTTCAGAAATTATAATTAATGAACTAGAGTGATATGAATTAGCATACCCCCAATTCTATATGTGGTTTAGACACAAGTGTCTGAGAGTACTTGGGTGAGCAGCTCTGAATTCAGAAGCTCTTTTCTCTTAGAGAGATGTGAATGAGGTTAGAAAGGGCCACACAGGTTAGAAAGGGTCATTAGTGCCATTTATGATACTACCTCCTCTTGAAAACTTTGATGCTGGTATGATGAAAATATTGAGATTTGGTAGTACATACAGGATAGTTCATTATATTATTTCAAAATTTTTCTGTATGTTTAAGACTGTACACTTTTTGAAAAGTAAAGTATCCATTTGCTTGGGGCCATTATCTCAGCAGGCAGTACTATGTGGCAGATGCTACTGGAAAGGAGGAAGGCTTTGATGCATGAGCAAGGACTAGTTGACTCCAAAGCCTGGGATACACAGTGACCTGAGTCCCTGGTCAGCTTATATTGTATCATAAGCATGTTTCTAAGAGGAAGGGTGGGGAGGCCAACACCCTGGAAATCTGAGGTGCCAGGCAGAGAGGGCATGTGTAGGCCTGGGGCCCTCTGTGGGGTGGGTCCCTGCAGCCCAGGGCAGTTGCAGGGCGGTCTGGGCACTGAGTCAGGAGCAGGGACAGTGGGGCCCTCTGACAAGTACTTGGAAATGGAAAGGTGGAGGAAGTTGCCAGCAGGTGATGGTGGAGCACAAAGTACATACTGCTGATTTTTGCTCTTAGACAGAGCTCCAAAGCCTGTATGGGTGCATACACTGCAGAATCTAGAGCCACATGACTCCCTGAGAAAGATACAATGCTGCCACTTCTACTCAGCAGTTGGGGACACATTTGTTGTCAACACACAAGGATCTGACAATAAACTCCCAAGGAAGTGAGTTCATCTTTCAACGTGCAAATACAGGCCCCTTCTATATACTCAAATTCTCCATAATTTAAGAGAATTAACTCAGACTAAATGGCCATACTGTCTGTGGCCTTAAAAATGTGCTAAGTCTAGGTCTCATGGTCAATTCAGGTAGTCCTGTTAACTGAGAGGACTTGCTGTTTGCATATAACTGTTTTGGGGTGTGTATCCTATCAATATACAAAAGCACATACAAAATTAACTTAAAGTGCATTTAAAGCAAAATAAGTCTGCTTTTAAAAGAGTGTGCAAGTTATAATAAACCAAAATTAGAAAGATATCAACAGGCTTATGTTTGCTAAAAGGAGATTCTAATAGGCAGAATATTTCCATGATGAGTATAGAAAGAAATTCAGAAGTTACAATGTGAAAGTCTCACATTTTAAAGGCAAAAGGAACAGAGTCAGCTAAAAACTTTCCCCTGTGGCATTGATACATACATATGTAGAATCTTATATGTCATGGTCTAACATATCTTTTATTATCAGATTTTATTTATCTTGTCAGATTTCTAAAATAGCATATTAAAAGTATTGTCTAATGAAAAACTAAGTATTTTGCTCAGTGTTCCATGTTAGAATTTTAAGTGCCGTAGCATGTAGGACAGGGTTTCAAAATGGGTTTGAGTCAGGACCATCTGACCAGAATCATTTACACCAGGAGTTCGTCAACTTTTTCTGTGAAGGGCTAATAAATACTTTTGGCTTTACCATGTAGTCTGTGTTGCAACAACTCACTTCTGGCAATGTTGTAACATGAAAGCAGTCACAGATGATTCCTAGACAAAAGAATGTGACAGTGTGCCAATAAAACTTTATTTACACAGTCTTGATGCTGGATTTGATCCACACACCACAATTTGTGAACACCTAACTCTGAACAATGTTTTCCATTTCTCATTTTTATAATGTAACCCACAACAAGAAATACAGATGACATCACAATCTAGTGCACACGATTGTGCACGAAAAACATTTTGGAAAATGCAACTTGCCTTTTCTACCAGGAATGCACTCTGCTATTTTCTTCTCTTCTATTTTATTTTTTCATGTTAGTCATGACCATACTAATGATTCATCTCATGCTTATTAATAAACCTTAATTGTTTATTAAAATGTGAATTCCTGCACCTCTGCCAATTACAATTCCTTAACTAAAATATTGGAGGATGTGCCTAAACATCTACAGTTTTTCTTTGAAAAACTCTTTCTTTTGCACACTGCTTGAGAAGCTCTGATCCACGTATATCAGATGGAATTCTGCACTTACATATAACTAAGGTTAGCCCCAATTTGTTCTCTGTAGAACATTCTGATATTTTCATAAGAGGTTCTTATTTTGTTTTGTTTCCATTTGTGCATGATTTTGGGCATTTTCTTCCTTTTCCTCTTTTGTCATTTTTAATTTCCAGTATCATGATAGAAGAAGAAAAAGATGAAATGTCAGTGCAGTCATTCACATTTGTAATTTGTGTCATCTACTAGTCATATCAAGTGAATAATGATTGGCATGAAACTATTCTAGGGAACACTTCAACTTTGTTTTCTTTCGTTAGATCTGTACTAAATATCTTCTCTTTTGCCATGTAGTTTAAATTATTCTGTATGTTGTGTAATTAAGTATTCCATCCACTTGGTTTATTCTAACCACTGTAAGTTATTTTTCCTCCTGGAATTTTTCTTACTTTTGACAGTTTCTAATAAGTGTGTTCTAAAAACCTGAGTTGAAGTGGATGCTTTGTTGGCTTTGCCTGTGGATATAATGATGACAAGAGCTAAATTTCTATTTGGTATAAAATAAGTGTCATTTTATTCAATCAACCCAAGTACACAGATAATCTACTGGGGACAATAAGCACAATCATAATGTTATGTCTTTTACCAGGCTCAAGATCCCATACTATTTGCCCCAAAGTTTTGATATTTCAATCTTTGACTCTTTACTTTCAGGAATTTTTCTCACCCTTGACTAAATCTTGTGCCTGCTGCCTCTCAATTCAGCATGAATTTCCTTTGTTTGCTGTAGTCCATACTTGGAATTGGACATTCCTTAGAGACGTCAAGTTCTGACATCTCTTTCCTTCCTTTTCTTCGATTAGAGTTGTCCGGGGATGATAATGATGACTTGGAGAAAGAAGGAATTTCTTGGAGTTAGCAGGAATTCTGGAGGGAGCCTGAGCCAGCCTTGTCTGTAAGACAGATTAACCGGCCTCCTCCCTACCCTTTCACCCAAGGCTATTTTCCATTCCGGAATTATCATAAAGCCAGCCAAAATCTGTCCCCCAGTGTATAGATGGGGGCACTAGGCACACGGCAATTCCAATTAGTGGTCTAATTTTAACTTGGCTTCTGGCCAGAGGGCTTCATCTCACAGCACATTTCAAACACCAGAGTGACGGTCAAGTGGGTTACATTGGACTTATCTTGGCCTGCCTGGGAGGTTATGGTCAATTACGTTTGAGAGTCATTTTCAAGCAAGACAGAATCAGGAATTGGAATGGAGGTTGTGAAGCAAATATGCATTTTTATCCCAACTGGGAAATGCTTATCAAAATAGTTCTTAGTTATCAAGTAAGCACAAAGTGCCTGGAAATGACGTTCCCAGTAAGGGGAAATGGCCCAGCTGTGCTTTTTTTGGCTTTCTCTCATCTGCTCAACAGGAAAAATATTAATCAATGGGAAAAATGCTCCCTTTCTGTTAATTTAATACATGAGTTTGAGGTAGAGTAGGAAATAGTAATACCTAATGCATTTACATCACAATTTTATTACATGAATACAAAGAAGTGTCTAGAAAATGATTTTTGCCAAAGTCTCAAGTTTGCACCTATAGAGCTGTTTTGTTTTCTTAATGGCATAGATGAAAACCTGAGTTCCCTATGTTCTTAGAGTAATTGTGTGGAATAGTGGAGGGAAGAGGTCTGATGACCCTTTGTAATTTGCTAGTGGGTGACACCTTTTTTTCCCATCAACAGGGAAGCAATTAGCAATTCAGTGTTTCCTCATAAAATGAATTAGCAACAGTTCTCCAAGAAGAGAAAGTATATCTCTGACAAGAGTCCCCTGACTGGGCTTTACCGGATTTTGATGTCTCTATGCTTACTTTTGAACTTTTATGGAAGGATGGCTTACATACAACAGAGCACACACTTTACAGTGGACCAGCCCGGTACCTTTTCACTGAAGGTATGCACCGTGTAACCCTCTGTGTCCTTGCCTCTTTTGTTCAAGGTGATGAGGCTTCGCAAACTAGCTCAGCAGATTGCAAACTGCAAACAGTGCATTGAGCGGTCGGCATCTCTCATCTCCCAAGCAGAACATTCTCTGAAGGAGAATGATCATGCCCGTTTTCTACAGACTGCTAAGAATATCACTGAGAGGTGAGTTCCAGGGGGCCGGTGGGAGGTACCTGGGCTGCTGGTCCCTTGTATCTGGAATGTGATTGGTTCGGGTTACTCCTCAGTGCTTTTGTTTTCATTTTCAAGGTTGAGGACCAGAGACAATAGAGATTTCAAGCTGTTTCCTCCAGCTAAAGATGTTTCTCTTTGACATGTTACAGTCCTTTCAGTGTTCAAGGTCTTTGAAACAAGAGTCCACCAGTTAGAAAGAATAAAATCAACCTGCTTCTTGAGGGGGACCTTATGATAGTACATGAACAGCATTTATTGTGAATCTTAGTCTCTATCTTATAGTACACTTGGTAACAAAGAAACAAAAGGAAGGGAGAAGCATAAAAGGGGATCTTTTCTTCTATTGCACTGTTCATCATCTGTCTTAAAAAAACCTTGCACAGGTGGCAGTCTTTGAGGCCTGTTTTTACTTGGTTCAGAAACTTGACCTCACCTGAAAAGGTCAAGGCTGACTCACGTAGAAGAGAAAGGGCCAAACAGTCAACTTCATCCTGCCTTCTTTTCAAATCCCTTGTATTCCAGGGGAGGGAACTTTAAAGTGATGTTATCTCAATGGTCAGCAAGGCGGTGAAACTAGCAAGGATGAGTATTCCTTTAGTACACCTACTCAATTATCATAAAAATTACTCATCTCCATGGATGGCAAGCAAACACTCTAGTAATTCTGTTGGATCCAGAAATGCTCTGGGCTGGACTGGCTACAACCAATGCCATGTAATGACATTTCTGAGCAATGTAAATGCCCTTGACTTTTCATCCATTCTTGTTTTCAGAGGTAACTGCCCTTTATGTAAAATTAAAATAGAATCCTGTCACTAAAATAACCCAGAGAGTTTATTCATGCTGGTGTTTTTTCCAAAACAGGGATTAGCAAACTTTTTCTGTAAAGGATCTGAGAATAGGTATTTTTGGATTTGCAGGTCTCAGTTACAACTACTAAACCCTGCCAGTTTAACTCCATAACAGCCAGACATAGTATGGAAACAAATGGGTATGGCTGTGTGCCAATAAAACCATTTACCAAACAGGCTACAGGTTCTGTTTTGCCAGCCCATGGCTTGGGGGGGGGGCATGCTCACCATTTTGCAACTTGATTTCTTCAAAGGAGAAAGGAGGCTAACATTTATTAAGTGCTTGCATGTGTTGAGCATTGTGCTAATTCTCAAAATATCTAGAGGTAAGCATTGACATTTCCATTTTCATTGTTCTTTAAGATCAGAGAACAGTATTTTTACAACTCTGATCTATTACTCAGCCAGCTTCACTGTGTTATTTTTTATATTTGGGAAGAATTCTTTTTGCAGCTGGTTAGATATGTATCTCTTCTAAAAGACATGTATAACAGCTGGCTATTATCCATTTTCTGTCCTCCTCACTGTGCGAGCCCAGTTTTTTGTTTCTGACTCCTAGGTTCCAAGTATTTAATTGTTTGCACTGCTGTCATCTGAACCATATCCAACAGCTCATTCTTCTTCCTAAAGTTAAAAACTTTAAATGGCACTAATTCCAATATACTGAGGACACTCTATTATGGATAGCATTTACACTTAGGTCAGGATTCCCAACTGGGATCCAAAAGTCCATTTCTCTACCTGGGAGATAACCAGATGATGTGGCTACTCTGAACTGCATTCCTCAGCAAATTCTTACCTGGCCTACCAGTTGGGTGAGAAGTGGCCCTGGAACAGTGATGCTGAAAGACCAGCATTTGAAGCCTATCATAAGCACATGAATGGGTACATGAATGCCCACATTTGATTGCCTTCCATTCTTGTGGGACATGTCAGGTCCCATTCAGCTCCATTGTAAACAAGCCCATCTCATCAGAAATGGAAACATAACTTTAATTTCTTTTTCCACAAAGAATATGCTTCCCTAGAGTTTGAGTCCACAGTGCCTATAAAAATGTGCTGGAAGCCCTTGTCCCTGTTTCTGCAATCTCCTCTCTTCCCCTCTCTCATTTATCAATGTCCTTGGTTAATTTCCAAGGCTTTTTCTTTGAAGTAGCTGTGATGTGGTAAAAGGGTGTTTGGCTTGGATAAAGAATGGGGATCCTGAGTTCAAATCCTAGTACTACCCCTGTTTAAATGTGGTTCTTTGAGCCCTTTTGTACTTGGAAAATGGTTCATATTAGCTATTCTTATTGTGATAATGTTGTTGAAGTCTTAAGCAGAACGTGTCTTAAGCATCATAGACACTACGTCAATGCTACCTGGATGTATACTTTCATATTTTGATGTCAGTTGAGCCCTCCTGGTATGTCTTTATTCCAATGCTACTCTGTCTAGCTACCTCTGTTCTTCAACCTGCTGTTTAACATGCCTCTTTACAACATGACTTCTGATTTTGTCTTCTATTGTGTCTGTCTTGGGTTTTGCCTCGCAAATACTTCCAAATCATCTTCATTCTTCTGTCAAGTATGGCACCCAAAATAAACTTTAAATCCTGTAGGCATTCTTAAAATGAGACTTATATGAGGTTTTTCCTCCCTCATTACTTCAGTTAAAGTAGATGTTCTCCTATAAGCTAAATCAAAACTACAAAGTTTTCCAATTCAGAATCATTAAAAAAAAAACATAAGAGAGCCATAAGCTTTACATTGTAGGAGATGCATATGCTTTGGAATTAACTATTTGGCACTGTGCTAATTGCTTAGTAATTATGGATGGCACTGGAGCCACTCATTAACACTTCTGAGTCTAATTTTGCTTATGTGTTCCAAGTGGTCAGGAATCTCAGCCAGCTTGTTTTGGCTATTATAGCCCCAGCACATTGCAAACTGCCCCATGTGAATGAATGAGTGAATGAAAGAATGATGTGTAAACAGTCGCTGTAAGCATAAAATGAAATAGCATGGTAAAAGCATTAGTCCAGTTCCTATTACAAAGTGAACATGCAATAAGTGCTAATCCCCTTCCTCCCACTCACTAGATGAATGCAAATAGAATGTATGACATACTACATTCTCAAGATTCACTAATACATACGACTTTGATGTGATTGTGCATGCACCTTTTAACATTATGCTAAATGAGCAAAACTATTTGCTAAATTCAGGCATAAGAAAGTTGATTTACTGTTTGTAAAGAATCTAAAATTAAAATCACAAATTATGTGTATCAAAAGGATGGTGAAAAGAAAATTCCCTCTGAACAGAATCCTTTTTTCAGAACACATAGAAGTTCTCCAATACCAAGGTGATCACTCAGTTCCTTACTGCCACAGACAGCTCAAGAATTTGTCAGACTTTTCCAGAATATAAAGATAAGGACTCCATTTGTCAAATCTGGAAAGAATTTGCTTAGTTCTAAAAATTAGAGCATATCTCATGCATGGGCTTCGAAGTGTATTTGCAGGGTGTTGAGAGGTATTATGACAATAGCAAGGTTACAAAGCCAAATGTGTTTGGGAATTCTTGAACTGACCAAAGTAGAACATACTGTCTTACTGTGAGACCTCACTGGGTTTTACCATGGTGATGTGCATTGTTAGGCAGAAGCCCTGTGAACTGTTTAGTTCTAGACACATCCACCTTCTGGAAAACTGGCCCCATGTGGTTACTAACAACTGAGTGTCATGGAGATTAGGGACATCAAAGCAGAAATAGAAATAGAAAGTAATGTGCAACTCACCTCCTAAGCATTATGATAGAACACAAGGCCTTTGCTCCAAAATATCAAGAAGAGCTTAACACACACCCCTACGTATGCATGTGTACATGTGTGTATGTGCTAGGACTTTAAGGACTTTAAAGAACTGAGGAAGTGGCACAGCCTGAATGGCCCTAGTGAATGTTGGCAGTTTATCTAAAAGGCCAGAAGATGGGTATTAAGGATTTGAGAAATAAAAACATGACCTACAATATTGAATTTGGCAGATTTCCTCTTTGTCATTCCAATTAAAAATTTGAAATTGTTGCCAAAGATAAGTACCTTTCCTTCTTCCATCAAGAAAAAAAAAAAAAAAAAAACCATGTAGGTGTTAGAAGCTGCAGTGATCTCCAAAGCTTCTTGCTGTCAGTCTTTGCCTCCCAGGCTAGACACTTTTATCTTTTTGGTTCCCACCATCTAGATGACAGCTGTTTTAAGCATGTCACTGGACAAAAACATGTTTTATTTAATTGTTTGTTGGCCATAGGACCAGGAGAAACTTGGGAACGAAGTCTATTTGGGATGAGCCTGAACAAGTGGCTTCAGCCATTGAGCAGGGAAAATCTCAAAGCCAGATTATCGGTGTTCAGAGCAATCTCAAACCTGCTTAGCACAAATGGTGCCATTGGGGAGCAGCAAAGCAGTGCAATCAGAAGTTTAGTGCTTGTTTGCTGGTAGCTCGGTGCAGTTTTCCCCATTAGAGGTTACAAAACAGGATAAATTAGAGATTTTTCCTTTGAAATACCTTTTTGAGGAGTACCAATAGAATAATAGCAGATCTTTTAACTTTTCTTATTGATGCAGAGTTTGGACTCTTCGGTATGTGACAAATTTTAAGGACATTATAAATGATTATTGACTATTTATTGAAAGTAATTTGACTAGCAAGCACCCCGATACACACCAGTCTAAATTAACAGCTGTTGGTATCAATAATTAGCGTAATTCCCTTAGGTGGAATATTTAGTCATCAAAATCATACAACCCTGCTATTCGCTGCCTTTGGTGACCCCATGAGGAAGTGAAGTTAGGTTCTCCACCCTCATTCATATACTTGAAACTTTCTAGCATTTATGCCTTTTCAGACTTAGTTCATCCATGGATTCCGATAACATTCCAATTACGATATTACTGATTAACCTCTCTCCTTCCTATTTAACACTGAAAATATGCCAGAGATGCAACTGTAGAAACTATATTTCCAAGAATATTGAGCATTTTACAAGTGTATTCTTTTTATTGAGATAAAATTCACATTATGTAAAATTAACCATTTTAAAGTATACGATTTAATGGATCTGCCTATTCTGGACATTTCATGCAAATAGATCATACAGTATGTGACCTTTTGTGTCCAGCTTTTTTAAGCGCAATGTTTTTAAGGTTGATCCATGTTGTAGATGTGTCAGCATTTCATTCCTTTTTTTAAGACCAAACAGTATTCCTCACAAGGCCATAACACTTGGTGTAACTTGGTTGAAAAATTTCTAGATTAAGTGGAAGAATACAGACTCAAAACTTTTCCTGGATGCTGCCAGCTAGCTTCATGGCCTAGTACAAATGAGCATCAATTATATTTATTTGAAAATAAGTAACTAGATTAAGAGTTAAATCATTTTAAATTTGTTTCTCTGCACAAAAACTCCCAGTTCACTGATGTTTACAGAATTTAACAAAACACCTAACTCAGCAAAATCACAAGTCAAGCTTGGTTTGATAGCTCAGAGGTATTATACTTCAGGTCACAATTTTCTTGGTTTTAAGAGAATCACTTGCATTTTGAACCAGGTAAAATGTTCTGCTATTAATATCTGAACTTTACAAATCAATTTCAGGGCACATAGGCAACTGATACACAGCAATTCCTTCCTTGCTCTATAGTTCATACACAAGAACTCTAACCAGAAAGCCTAAGTGAGAAGGAGAAACAGTGCATCCACAGGGGGAATTTGTGAGAAAACTCATGAATATTTTCCATGGCATCTGCTGGGAATATGTTGCAAAAAAATGAATACAGGGAGAATGAAAACGAGCCAGACAAAAACTTTTTTTTTTAGTGTTTATTTTAGAGAGAGGCTAGTAATTGATTAAACTAATCCAATATCTGGAAACATTCTTTTTTAATCTTCACTTTGCCTTTTATGCAGTTTGAAATTTTGGAGACTCCCCTTTGAAGTAGAGCAGGGGCACGTCTGAAAGGAACAAACAGCTTCCCAGACAGATGTGTGAAGAACTGCCTGAAGCAATGTGCTTCTTGCTCGGGTTAGATGTGATGGGGCCAGGCTGTTAAATACACAGCAACATGAAATATGAATATTCTTTCACCTCCACAGGGGAATTTTTTTTCTGATAGTAAAAAGGAAGAGGTGGAAGCCTTTCTGTTGTGTTTCCCAGTTCCTTTGCTTTTTCTTTAAACTTGCATTCAATTTCTTTGTGTTACTGTGTTGTGCCATCCAGATTCTTCTGAAGTCACTTTCAAAAGAATGGTTTTTCTTTTCCTCTTATTTTGAAAAATTCCTCCATAGTGATGGTGAAAGCCATCTTGACATCTCTAAAAAGTTGTTTTGTTTAAATTACAGAGTCTCCATGGCAACTGCATCCTCTCAGGTCCTAATTCCTGAAATCAACCTCAATGACACATTTGACACCTTTGCCTTAGATTTTTCCCGAGAGAAGAAATTGCTGGAGTGTCTGGATTACCTTACAGGTATTATCTTTTGTGTTCTCTTTAATATTGTGTACCTTCAGTGATACACTTTGCCATAAGGTCAGTGATTCCCTGAAAACTGGAGGTGTGTGCTTTTGACATAGGAGTGTTGTTCCCAGGAACAATTTCTGTGCACTCTGTTTCACAACCAAAACAACAGAGCCCAAGACTTAATTGAAGTCAGGAGATAAAAGAGAATGTCAACCATTAAAAGCATATTTACCACCATTTCCCTCACTCTTTTATAAGTATGTTTTATTTCATGTTAGAAAGGCATCTGACTCTCCCAGGATGTTAGCAGTGAAAAAATTAGCAAATAACAAACTAGGTATCCACCCTGTTCCAGCTTTTTGTATTTGCCACCTTATGTTAATCTTCACAATATTGAATTTAAGTAAAGTGAAATAATCCTCATTTTAGACATGATGGTAGTCAGCCATCTTGCTGGAGCTCTGATAGTGAGGGAGTAGGAAAATTACAGTTTGGCTCAGGTCTGTACAGATGCCTAAAACCTTTGCTTTTTCCAATAAAATAGTAAGTGAATTTCAGGGGCTGGGAT
Organism: Sciurus carolinensis; assembly: GCF_902686445.1. Lineage (NCBI taxonomy): Eukaryota > Metazoa > Chordata > Mammalia > Rodentia > Sciuridae > Sciurus > Sciurus carolinensis. The sequence goes on along the minus strand of NC_062232.1, from coordinate 6,815,211 downwards.
GTAGGTTAGTGGTAAAGCTTTTGTCTCACATGCATGAAGCCCTCAGTTCAGGTCCCAGCACTGAAAAAGAAAAGATCCCCCTCCCCCAAAAACAGACCAAATTTCATCTTGTCAAATGTCTGCATGGCAAATTTTTGGTCAAGCTTAGAAAACAACAACTAAAGGAAAAAAAAAACTAAGTCTTTTCCTATTCTTAGCAGTACATCTAAACTTTCTTTGCTATTGTGCTTCTAACACAGAAATTAAGAGAACACTGGTGAAAAGAATATGGACTATTCAGACAACCTTATTTGTGTTAGCCAAAGCCACCAGGGTCTATGCCTTCAGGAAAACACAATGTACACAGTGAAGCCAGATGTGTACTGCACTTAGGACATGTGGCCTTCCAGAAACCACATCCCTAACTGAGCCTGGTGTCAGTTTCTTAACTCCAATCCTGTGTGTGCATGTTTGTGGGAAAGTGGTCTAGAAAGGTGGAGAAGGAGAGAGGGAACATTGTATAGTGTTTGTTTTTATAGACTGTGGGTAGAAAGCTAGGAGTTCTATATTCAAGGAGCATTATACCTGGCAGATCAGAGTTTTTCCTTGTGTAAACCCAAGATGCTGTTTTTAGCCTTTCTTCTGCATTTGCAAGGAAGTCAAGTCATCACACAAGTATCCCTTTATTTTATGTAATTCTCTTACAAACTACCATTCCTATGAAAGAAGAAAGAAATCAACTTAAAAGAACGTTTGCAATAAGGAACCAAACTTGGTTTCAAGTATTTATGAATACAGTGTCCTCCATGTTTAGTTTTAATTCTGAGATTTATTTAAGCACACATCACCCAATAGAACAATGGTAGAAATGTTCTATATCTGTACTATTCAAAATATTAGACATTAGGCACATGGGACTATTGAAAATTTGAAATGTAGCTAGAGAATTGTTACTTTTATTAACTTTTTAGTTGAATTCAATTAGAATTCAAGCTGCCACTTGTAGCTCATGGCTACTGAACTGCTTTCAGCATGGTATTCTGGTCAAAATACCCTTTTTTCTCTTATATCATTTGGGAATGAGTTTGGTCTCAAGCAACAAAAAATTGAACTGACTTTTTCTGAACCCATCAAGGAGTGCTTGTATCAGAGAAACAGAATAGAGGCATACAGTTCAGGATTGGACAGTGGTTTGGTGATGACCTCAGGTATCAGATTTTTCTCTTTTCTGGCTCTAGGGTCTTCATTTTGTTGTTTTTTTTTTGGCCACATGGCTGCCATGTGACTTCCTCCAATCAATATGCTGAAGTTCTAAGCAAAAAGACAGGGACAGTAGGGGGATTGATGAGCAAAAAGCTCTGCCAGCCCAAGTTTCTCTGTTTATCAGATAAACAAAATCTTGCTCAAAAGACCCACCTAGCAAACTTTCAGTATGTCTTCTGGGCCAGATCCAAGTTGCAAGTTCATCCCCAAGGTTAGAGAAGAGTGGAAAGTTAAATATTTGCCTGGGCACATGGACATGTTGCCCCAGATCAGGGTCCCATTGATGAATATATCTTGCTCCTTTCCCAAAAATTAATAATATTTCAACAATGTATGTTCATTTTAATTTCTATAGGAATGCAAAAAGTATTGGTTAAAGGGGAAACTGAGTGGAATTGTAACATGCACACTGTATATCATGCCTATAGCTGTTTATGCCAAACTAAAGGCCATATGGGGTACCTGGTATTGTGCCTTCAGAGCTGTCAACCCCAAGTACAAATTCAGGCCATTTCTAGACATAACATCAATCCTGGTCATAACATATGATGCTTGGCTGATATTGCCAAGTCCAAATAGTTTATCAGACATTTATAAGCAGGAAGTGAAGTGTTTGTAGAGTATTAGCCCACCATTCCTTGTGTGGTGTTTGTGATGAAGGCAAGAAAATAACAGTTCTGGTACTGATTGTGTGAGTATTGAAATTGGCAGCATGCTGCTGTTCTCATTTACAGTAAATTGGGTATTGACTTTTCAAGACAAACCCATTGGGTTTACAATCAAAACAGGGTTAGCCTGCCTGGCTGTGAAAACAAGATTTTTTTCCCCTATGACATGCCTCTAAGTGGTATGTCAAGTTAATAACCTGTAGAGGTGACATTTCCTTCCTGATTGTGGCTACTGCCATGTGTCTCACAGCTACTTGCCTATTTTGAACTAACATTTTCTTTATATGTAATCACATATTACAATATAGAAAGAACAGAATTTTTCTACAATGGTTGATGGAGAAGTAATTTAGCAAACTGTTTAAATTATGAAAGTATATGTATTTCTTCACTGATCCATGTAGGGGTGATCCCACACCAACAGGACCACACAGACGATAATAAGCACATTTTACAATGCAGCTGGGTTTCTATGGAATGCATCTCCTGACTGGTGTTGGTTGATTCATGCACATCCAAGTCACACCCCATGATACTAAATTTCACATGTGGATACTTTGGGAGACAGGTGTAGAAATACATGTGTCAGAAAGAATGCTTTAAGGGTTACATAGAGCCATCTTAACACACAACTAATGCAGTACCTGCCACATTGTAGATGCTCAACAATGTTTGTGGAATTCAACAGCCACCAAGCAAAGCTAAGCTAATTGACTTAATACACCAGCCTTGCTTCTCATTACACTTGTCCTGGATATATTTCAGGTGCAAAATGAAGACTACTGAAACAGACTTCAAATTTGCCATTTCCATTAATTTTCTTCACTCTTTGGGTTTGTTTAGGACTCATTAATTCTAATCAAAATTTAGAGCAGGAAGAATTCTGCAACAGTGTAAGCAAAGGTTGCTCCTGATCTGTAGAATGAGAACATGTTTCTCCATTTGAAGTTAGGTTCTGGTACACAGAAGAGTAGAAATAAGGACCCTGGATCAATTCTCTAAAGCAAAACCCAGTTAACTTTGGCTGTAATAGGCCAGATGGTAGGTGTGTTAGGCTTGCAAGCCACATGATCACAACTACTCAACTTTGCTGTTGTGGGAAAGCAGCCACAGACAATACATGACTGAATGAGCCTGGCTGTGTTCCAATAAAACTTTATTTACAAAAACAGGCAGTGGGCCAAATTTGACCCACAACCATAGTTTGCCAACCTCCTCTCTAAAATATTATGACCAATTCAAAACACTCATTGCCTAGTCTTTTTCTTGCTCACATTCTCTTCTCATAAAACCAGTTACTGAAATCAATCTAGTGGAAGTCATTTAAAAATCATAGTTTTGGTAGGATTTAGACTTTTCTCCTCAAGAATGTGTTAAAGAAATAAAACAGCAGCCTTCCCAGTGATAAAGTTAACCAAATGCCAAGGAATCGTTTTCCTTATGAAAGGAAATATATTCTTAGGTACAATTGATTGTTAATCATGGTCTTCTACATTTGAAATATCACCTATAAATTGAGAAATGAAAAGAAAATATGTCTGTACCAATAACTTTTTTGAAAAGAGGACATAAAGATATCTAATAAAAGAAATGTACATATAATTATTTCACTCTGATTTGTTGTGAAATAACAAACATTAGCATTTTTCCTGTTGAATGCCTAAACATAAAAATATCTGGCACCAAGTAGATCAGTAGTTGCCAAAGTTTGGTTTACAGACCAAATCTAGCCCCTGCCTGCTTTTGTAGATAAAGTTTTATTGGAACCTGGTCATGCTTATTTGTTTACAAATTATTTACAGCTGCTTTTTGCCACAATGGCAGAGTTGAGTAGTTGGAATAGCAACTATCTCACCCATAAAGCCCAAAATATTTACCACTGGGCCATTTACTGAAAAAAAATTGCCAGTCAACCCCCTGCCCCAAATGAATAAAACTACAAAAGTTTATCTTGTCTACTTTTAAACACGTTTTAACATGTTTTCTTCATGCCAGGTATTGTCTGTTTAATCTCCTAAACATATTCCCATGATAACCTGACAAATCCATACTGGCTGGCTTTTGCCATATTACTTATTAAAAGTAAGAGCAGTAACCAGCCAACCGAATGTTTTTAGATTGAGGTCTCCATGTCAAGGATAGTAATCCTGATGGGCTTATTTTTTAAAGGCTTGCTTTAAGTCACACATCTCCAAGATGGAGATGAACCAGTGGAGTTTGGTTCTTTACTTATGAGTACTTTTGACCCCACAGCTCCCAACCCTCCCACAATCAGAGAAGAGCTCTGCACAGCTTCATATGACACAATCACTGTCCACTGGACCTCTGATGATGAATTCAGCGTGGTCTCCTACGAGCTTCAGTACACCATATTCACTGGGCAAGCCAATGTCGTTAGTGAGTATCTCATGGTCTATTTCCTTCTCTATTTTGTGGTTGTGTTCAGATGAATTGTATTTTGAAATTCAACATCAAAGGTAGACAAGGAAGGAAAGAATGCACAATATTTATTGGCTCGTCTTTCCTGATCAAGGACGTGATAGCACTCACTTATACTGCACTAGTAAAAATAGTTGACCAAATATTGATGAAAATTAATAACCTCCAGCAAACCACATGGATGAATCTCACAAACGTATTGTTATAGGAAAGAAGCAGGAAACAAAAGAATACGTGCAGTATGAGTCCATTTATCAATTTGTAACTTAAGGTCAAAATAAACTATTTCGCTTAAAGATGTATACATAGGTGTTAAAACTGTACTTAACAAGGTATGAGAGAGAGAATGACATCTCTGGGAATAAGCATATGGTGGTTCATGGGGTTGATGGCAATTTCTGAGTGATAATTACATGCTTTAGTCATTAAAACATTTGGTTTTATGTACTTATTTGGGTGTTATTTCACAATTTAAAAAAAGAGGAATTAATAAAATGAATAGCACTAAATACCTGTCCTGTGCAGAGCTAATTTGGTGCCATCACTTCAAATATTACTAACCAGCACTACCTAGGAAGAATCTCTTACCTTACCTTCAATACAGAGGGGTCCCTCTTTCATTGAAGCCTGTGTGATATTTGGCATCATGGACAATTTGAAGATCTCAAATTGCAGTAACTACTCAGATGAAATATAGGAAGCACTCCTACACCCAACAGTTATTTACCTTGAATTGAGGAAATGGTAAAGGATCAGAAGAAATGGTTTTGCAGGGGAGCATGTTTGAAACTTCTGTTGCAATGAAAAATAGAACATGTCAAAGTAGAATAGAATAGAATAGCAGTCACTTTTCAGCAAAGAAATGTTTTGAATAAATTTATATCAACTTAATATGCTTTTATTATATAAACCTTTTCTCTCTTAACTACACTGTTCTTTGCTAGCACAAGTAATTCTGAGGCACATGATGCTTAAAATAGAAATTAGATTTAGAATTAATTAAAACAGTGATGCAAAAAGACCCCAGCTTCTAAGTGACTCAAGTGTAAGTGCCCATATCATCTAGAGATTCCCCCTACATCCCAAGAGCCACTTTTCCCAGCTTCCTTTCCTTTCCCCCACCCTCTCACCTTCCTCCCCCTAATTGCTCTGCCTTGGAAATTTCAATTAAAATCTTCTCATTTTCCAAGAATGTGTAAGCTTTGAGTAGAAGGGGGAAAGCCATGAAATGTCATGTGAACGACAGCTTTGGAAAACTCAAAGTAAGTAAGAAATAGAAGCAGAAGTGTTGTGTGGGACAAGAAAGTCTTGAGAGAAGTTATGGTTAAAAGAAGTATTGGGGGAATGAGTGAATCCCCAGAAGCAAGCTAAGGGTATGGCAGAGAGGGGTGAATCTGCAGAGAAGAGAGTCTAGAGAGACAAAGTGGGGTGCCACACTGGGAGATCTTACCTGGTTAAGGCTTACTGGAGATTTTGGTGAGGAAGGGGAGATAGTGAAAATGAAGAGTGAGAACTAGAACCAAAACTCAAATCCATATCAGTCTGCTGCAGAAAGCACATGTTCTCAGTCATCAGTGACTGAATCCTAACTCACAAGCAGAGCTCAATTAAGAGGGTCCCCCAAAACATGCTGCACCATGTTTTGGTTTTCCTCTGTGGGCTTGAGAGTTTTGCAGGGCAGTGGTGTGCTCAGGTGTACAATTAGAAACTGACCCAGGAGCACTGTGGAGAGTATGGTGGAATAAGGCAAAACTAGAAGCAGAGACAGCAACTAGACATTTGGAGTAATGCACTGAGTCAGAACTAGTACTTCCAGAAAGACTTCTCTGATTCTGGCCCATTTCCCTGGAAACATCATTCTGCCCCCAGATATTTGAAGTGCTTTTTGAGGCAAGTCTGAGAAGCAATGCTGTGGCAACAGTTCAACATCATTTTATTCTCCTTCCAAGATTTTGAATGTTAATATCATTCCTAACCTCCAGGTGTATATGCACTGCTGCAAATCATGAAGTACTAATTCTCTAAAATCCCTTTGTGGATGTGCACACAATACACAGTTCTCCACTTTGGTTTTTTATTATCTTTCACTAAATATTAGTGTCTGAGAGATCATTCTATTTCTGCACAAATAAAGAATGGCTTCATTACTTTTTGAGGCAGTGTAGTCTCCTATCATAAAGATGGGTGCTAATTTATCCCATCTTCTATTGATGCATACTTACCTTGTTTCCAATCTTTTGCCCTTAAAAACATTGCCTCAATGAATATTCTTGAATATTTCTCTTTCACACATTGGGGAGTCTATCTTTAATATAATCTCTTGAGGTGCATTTGCTAGGAAAAAATTATTCGCATTTTAATTTTGGTTGACATTGCCAAATTGCCCTTCAGAGAGGTGACATGATTTTTAAATGCATTTTCCCAGCTGTATGAGCTTGTATTTCACCGATCTTAGACACATATGCCATGAATTTAACAGGAGAAATCTGATTTAAAGCAAGGTAAACATATAACATCTACACAATTACATAATAAATCTGAGACCTAACTTAACCAATATGGAGACTGTAACACGTTGACTGCTATATCATATGGAAGAGTAAACACAACAAAAAGAAGCAAGTAGAATTAATGTCTTTTTCATTTAAGGAATTTTTTCCCTTATGTTGTGTGGCAAATATTACTAGTGTATTAGGTAAACTAAACCAGATATTGCATCAAACATAATGAAGATGAAATTCAAAAGATGGTAGACTGATAAGTGAATAGTATAACCAGAAAACAAAAACATTTAGTCATTTTATATCAAAAAGGTGGTTCTTGACCCCGTGAGGAACATTGTTTTTCTCTTAAATCATTTTTTCTTGGTTCAGGAAAAACAATATCAGTTTCTACTGCCGTGAAATAAATTTCTCAAAACTTAGCAGCTTAAAACAATGCCATTTATTATTTCAGTTTCTATGGGTCAGGAATCAGGGCACATATGATCCGGTTCCTCTTCTTAGGGTTTTGTGAGGAAGAAACCAAGGTGTTGTCTGAGTTGCATTTTCATCTAGCAACTCAACTAAGGAAGAGTTTCTTTACTAGATTCCTGAGTTTGTTGGCAGAATTTGTTTTATTATTTATTTATTTATGGCAGCATGTTTCTTCAAGCCAGCAAGGGAGAGTCTGCTACTTCAAGTCTCTCACTTCTAAACTCATCTTTAAAGGACTCACCCAATTGAGTCACCCACCCAGAATAACCTCCCATTGATTAGCTCAAAGTAAACTGATTAGGGACCTTAAATTATATCTACAAACTCCCTTCACCTTTTCCATGTAATGTAATATAATCACAGGAGTAATACAGGTGACAGACCACTGCCATTGGTCATATTCTATAGTTTTGAAGTGGGTCATGAATCCTGTCATGAATATTAAGGAGTGGGAATCCTGTGGGCTACTAGATGGCAGGTACCACATTATATGATTATGTCTCTCCCCAAATTTCTTGAATCAGATTATCATGGGCCTTTCAGAAGTAGATAGTCTTGGCCTGAGACAACTTTTATCACTTGGCTCTTACTAAATAACCATCAACCCCAGAACCTAAGTAGAATATTAAAATATGTTTGTTGTTCACGTGTCTGGAGGTTCTATTGATCATGGCTGTTGCACATGGCAGTTCAATCACTGGGAAAGCTCACCTGCTGCTTTCTGTCTCATCCTCCTGCAATTCAGTTCCATCTGTTCTCCTAGGGATTGCAGAGGTGAAGATGTGAGGGCAGGCCCAATTGCACACACACATTTCAAGCCTCCAAAGCAAGTCCTCTGAGTCCACCCCAAGTGAAAATGAGAGGGCTTGCAAAGGTACATGACAAAGGTGTGAATACAGGGAGGAGGAAGGAATTGAGTTGAGAAAGCAATTCGATTTAGAACCTTAACTCAATGCTGGTGCTGCATTGCATCATTCAAGTGAAAGATATTTATTGCTCAAAATGTAGGCTTTCTCGGTTGGCTAAACTATGAATGACTAGACTTTGTGTTATTGGTGTGGAAAATAATACCAACCCATGATGCAGAAGTGGAATAGTTGACTCAAAAAGGCCATGCCTAACGAAATTCAACAAGAGTAAAACTACTCACCATAATGAACTCTTAACTTTATGGTGAATGATTCCAGAGGAGGTATTTGTTGAGTTACTACAAGAAAATGAATGCAAATGACTTCATGAAGACTATATACCTGCCTTATTTAATGCAATTACCAAAAAGACCCAGTCTCTAGAGATAACTAAAAAAAAAAAGTGAAGCAGGTTGTGATTATCAAACTGGGGCACTCTTCTAGGTTTGTTCATATCTTTATGCCCATTAAAACCAAGATAGTGAAGTCCTGATGCCTACAAAATAAATTTGCAACAACAAGAGAATAAATTCAGATAAATTCTGAGATACAAGCATTTTTAAATTTGTTTTCTTCTTAAATATCATATGCATTTATAGTGACCAAGGGAACCCTTCATTCAATACCTGACTTTGAACCTCACTAGCTCTGTAATCTTTGGCAAATTAATGCCCTACAAATCTGTTTCCTTATCCTTAAGAAGATAATGCTTTAGCTTCACATGGTTGAGATAATAAATAGTAAAGACCTTAGCCCTGTGTTTGCCGCAGTGGTCACACATGTGTATTCAAAATTAGTATTCCTAGAAAAATATAAACTGCATTCACCTATCATTACATTTTAAAAGAAAGGTTGATATTTTATGTCATATGATAAAGTTCAGTGGTGTGATTTGCCGGGATAATCTACATGTGAAAGACCTTTCTTGAATGTTGTTTGTTCATATACAGTATCATTGGAGAAGTGTCATTTACAGATACTGTACTGAACGACAGAATCTAACAGTAAAACTCTACTGAAAGTGAGAAGATATGTTCAAAACTTGGCTTTCCTCATGTCACTAGGAAACCTTTTACTATCACCATGTCATGGTTCCTTCACTTGACATAATATGTTGTAGTTAATTGCCTCCAACTGGCTTCAGTGAAGGAAATTTAGATAATATTGGTGAAGCTTGTTTAATCACAGAAAGACTCACTAATGAAATGTATACATCCAAATGCAAATTTAATGACATTAATTTTTTATTTTTATTGATAGAATTATGGCTTATTAAGATGTTAATGAATTGCTTATTAATATGTAGATGTGTATTTAATTTTACAATGCTATCCAAAGCTATATATAATATCATATTTTATAAAGCTACATTTCTTCAAGCCATCATGGCAAAGTAGTCATTTGGAAAACATTCATTAAAGTTATTAAACACATACTATTTTTATAAGAAAGAAGGTAAAGGATGTTAGACAACCTCTCCAAAGTGTGTTCATATTTCATGATGCTTTATACATAATATTTTGTGGGAAAATGACAGTTGTCATTCAAGCCTCTGAAGTCCCAAATGTAATTAAGATTTTAGAATGAGATACATTACGTAGTGAAATGCTTCTGACCCATTGTGAATGAAGAAAAAAGTACAAAATTGAAAAACTCAATTAGACTTCATTATGGACTAATTATCTTCCAAGTTCCATTGTTGTTTTAGTACTTCAAACTGAATGAAAAGAGGTGAGTATTGGAACACCCTCAAAGATGATAGAAAATGAGTTTGGATCAAAGTGAAGTTTTAGGATTATTGGGTGGGTGTTTCATCAAAAGATGAATAAAACCTGGTAGATCACCAGTCCTGACACAGTGGATTGTCAAGGCAGAGACGTCTCACTTAAGCAAACTCAGCACCCAGTACCATGTGCAAGAAGTTAGATGGTACTGACCTAAGACCAACACTAGCAATGCAATAATGGCATATGTTAAGTCACCCACTTAACTCAATCCCCCAAAAGAAAATTGTCAATGTTGTTTTCTTGGCATTTTTAATCAACTGCTCAATTATTGTCCTGGCAATAACAATAATATAAAGGTAAGACCAAACAGTAATAATTGTTAGTATTTATGAAAGTAGATTGCCCCAGTGTAAGGCTATCCAATAAAATTTTACTATTCCATAAACATTTTGTTCTTTTAATATTCAAGGAAAAAAATTAGTGACCTCTTCAAAATAATCAGGATAGTCAGAGTCCCTTTTTAGTTTGGAAAAGATTTCTGAGATATTAAATCTTTGTTAAGATTTTGGATTGTAAGCCAAGCTACAGTTTGCAACAATTTCAGACATCTGCTTTATAATGTTGCTGAAAGCATTCCCCCACCACATTAAACCCAGCTTTGGGGTTGTACAGTGATTTAAAGTTTATTGAAACATTTTTACATTTGCTTTCTTTGACCACAATGGTCATTTTATTGTAATATAATGCAATTAAACAATGTCATTGTAAAAGCAGTGACATTGATAGGATTCTCATTTGAATCTGCTTAATGCTGTTATTGTTTTTGTTCATTCCTGACTACTATTGACAAAGATCTAGGAATTTAAGTGGATTATCCTAGGCAACAGAAAAGCTATTTTTAAAATTTTATTACTATTATAATAATATTAAATACTAAAGTAAGTTATAGGCCTCTTGGGTTCAAAATGACCCTTCTTTGGTTGGGTCAAAATCTAATATTTCACTGTGGTACTATCCAGAATTAGAGTTTATTGTAGATACATTCAAAGAAAAGGGAAAGTGAGAAAATACAGAGGGGATGTATCATAGGGAGATTCCTATGTTACTGTATTATTTTTTTTAGGGGAGTGTCTTACATAAGTGGGACTTCTTAGGAGAACACAGGGTTGAGTTTGGGAAAACTAGAAAAAAGGAGTGGGTGGTACCTATAGTTGCTCTACTAAATCTCCAAACATACAAACAACACACACACTCACACTTTCAAACTCTTTATGTCTATTATGCTTGTTTTTTCAAATCTGAAAGTCTGCTGGTGAAAATGTTCACAGGTAGAAATGAAAAAGAGGTGACAAAAATTCACAAAGCTTATATATATACCTCTATAGCTATAGATAGATAGATATCTCCATATATATATATATATATATATATATATATATATAATTTTATTTTATTTATTTATTTATTTTTGCAGTACTGGGGATTGAACCCAGGGCCTTATGCTTGCAAGGCAAGGACTCTACCAACTGAGCTATATCCCCAGCCCTCCATGTATATTTTCAAAGACTTATTGGAGTATACCTGAAAATACTTTGCACTCAAGGTACAAATCATATGAAATCAGTTTTCACAACTGACAAAATACAAAGTTCTCATCTGTGAGAATACCAGGAATAATTTTAATTCAAAAGTTTGAAAAAGCATTTAGTATGACTCAAAGACACCTCAGGGAGTCTGTGCCTGTCTTGCTATGCAAATATTTATGGTTCATTGTGTATATGCATTTGTGAATCTATTTTTTCAGAAAGGTTTTATTAGATTCTCAGAGGTAGGACCAAGGGGGAGAAAAAGGTTAAGGGACAGCTTCTTGAGAGCCTGGTAAGGTATAAGTTGCCTCAAGATCAAAGGAACTAACTCTTTGACTTGCAAATCAACCAAAAGGGAGGAAGAGGGGAGGTGAGTTTGGAGGCCCTCAGGAAGTAAAGAGGTCCAACCCTCTCCTAGGGATTGTTGGTGGAAATTCAACAGAGAAAGGAAACTTCATGACAGCTCAGTCACCAGGGGTCTGGGAAAAGGTTCTTTTGGAGTAGAGATTGATGGGTGAAGAGAGGAGAGTTGGGCCTGATACCAAAAGATGTTTCCAGCATCAGCCAGCTGCAAAACAAAATTGGCTTCCTTTTTTCTACATGTTCTTTCCAAGTGTCATAAATCCTTGGCCTGCTCCTCAGCCCACATCCTGCAGAATGTAGCCAGAGTAGCAGTCTTCTCCATTCTGGAACCAGCCATCTCAAGGACGCAGCTGATCAAAACTCCCTGTGAATACTTTCCCCAGATCTGCACTGGGACCTGAGCCTCCCTGTAGGTACAGCTGCTCCAGGGTTCTCTTCCTAATGTTATTCCTGAGTTCACATTATTGCAGTATCACAAACTACCCTTAGCTCCCACATTGGAGATTGGTAGGGGTTGACTGATCTCTGCTGGACTTGCTCCTACATTGGCCTGGTGGTAAGGGTGACCCTTGTGTTTCATCTGTTGGGATAAGCACACCGTACCAAAAAATGTTGACCCCCATGGCAATGGCAGAGGTGCAAGGGGACAACAAAAACCCTCAAGGTCTTGCAATGTCTTGTATGTTGTCATTTTTGATATTAGGTAAAGTAAGTCATATGACCAAATCCAATGGCATATGGTGAAGTAAAAAACTATTTCCCACCTCTCTGGAGGGAGCAACTGCAAAGTCATGTAGAGTTGGATATAGGGCAGGGTGAAGAATTGGAGGCAAAAATGTAATCTACCACATTTGTATTAGTGAAATCAGCTTCTTCATGACTTAGGTCTCCTCATCCACTGTGAGTCTTAGAATTAATGAGATTTAGAATTTGACAACCAGCATATTGGGGGTGAGGGTAAAGTGGGAAAAATCAATTGTTGCTTTCACCTCATTCCCACAGCACCTAAAAACACACCATGCTCATGTTTAGTACTTAAGATTCCAAACAGAATAACCTTTGCTGCTTCCATTCACATGGAACAGAATTTGCAACACAGCAATTTTAAGTGACTCGTCCATCTAGAGCACACAATAGGAACATATAATACAGAACAGATTGCCCTCCCACTATATATAGGTCACAGAACACTCATTTTTGGGGTGAAAAAGTGACAAAGTACTTCACTTACCAATTCTTAAATTTCAAATATCCTAAAATTATGCAAACATGGCCCATGCTTGCACCTGTCTGTTTGACTTTGCAGGTCTGTGTAATTCTGCCGATAGCTGGATGATCGTGCCCAACATCAAGCAGAATCACTACACAGTGCATGGTCTGCAAAGCGGCACCAAGTACATCTTCATGGTCAAGGCCATCAACCAGGCAGGCAGCCGCAGCAGTGAGCCTGGAAAGTTAAAGACAAACAGTAAGTGCCATGAACTCAGCAGAGCCGTCATTTCACATTTGCTTGCCTTTCAGCTGACTGTCTCTGATTGTCTGTCTGTCTTCTCTCTCTCTCTTTTTCCCTCTGTCTTGGGCATCAGTGACAGTCTCAAAAAAATCAAGTAAAGAACCATTGTGGAGCAGTGGGATTTGCATCAGCTCCCTCTGGGTTCCAAAACTGACTCAAGGCCTTCAAAGCCATGAGGCTATTAATCTCTCAGCACTTCAGCCTTCTCATTTTTTTTCATTTTTAAGGAAATCATTCAGGAGGAGTTCTTGTGAGAAATAGAATATTTATATGTAAAGAGTAGAGTACGTGGAGTAGGAACTCTAAATGGTGAATGGTTTTGTTTTCTATAGCAGGAAAACAAATTAAATTGGGTGTGATAGTGCATTCCTATAATCTGAGCTACTTGGGAGGTCAAGGCAAGAGTTGAAAGTTCAAAGCCAGCTGGGGCTATATAACAAGACCCTGTCTCAAAATAAAAAATAAAGAAAGGGCTAGGGATGTAGCTCAGTAGTAGAGAGTAGCAGAGCTCCCCTGGGTTTAATCCCCAGTACAAAAAAAAAAAAAAAAAAGAAAGCAAAAAAGCAAATTCTCTCTTTCATTCAAAATATCTGTCTGGATCTGTTGTTTTCAATCAGGGACAAATTTTCCCTTTCAACCCCCATCCTAAGGGATATTTTTGGTTGTCACAACTGGGGAGGGAGCTTCTGGCATCTAGCAGGTAGAGACTGGGGATGATGGTAAGCTTTCCACAATATATAGGACAGCCCACAATGCAAAGAATAATCTGCTCTATACTTCTGTCTCCTGGTACTGCCATCTCCCTGTCTCTGTCTCTGCCTGCATGTGTTTTGTTTTATCCTCTTCTTTCTTTCTTTACATCTGTTTGATCTAGAAATGCAATGCAAAGTAACATAGTACTTCCTTGCATAAGACCTCCCAAGAGAAAGCAAATCAGCTGTATCTACATGATGCCATATTGTGGTGTTGCCAACCAGTCAATAGGAACCATTAATTTCTTTCAAGAGGACCCCTCATTTGATTTCTCAGTGCATTGTAGAACATGTTTTGGATCTTAGAAGAACAGTAAGGGATGGTAAAAGAGCATTAAAGATAAGAAAACTGAGACTCTGGCACTTGGTTTTCATACAGCTGTGTGACTAGTTTCTTCATAATTTTTTAAATAAACTTTTTATTATGATAAAATTATAGATTCACATAAAATCTGCACACCCTGCAGAGTTCTATCTTCAACCTGCTTCCCCTAATGGGGAAATCTTACCTAGCCTTGATACATTTGTTACAACCAAGAAATTTACATTGGTACATTACTATTACCTAAACTGTAGCCTCTATTCAGATTTTACCATTGTTTTAACTAATGTTCTTTTGCTGTCCCCACATCCAATCTGGGATCTCAGTTGCATTTAGTGTTTCCTTTAAGATGGGAAAATTTTAGTTTCATTTATAAGTTGTCACAGAGACAAACTCATAAACAATTCTGAGTACATAAGAAAGCATAACATGATGACCTGTTTTTATGGCCACATGATGCATAGAACAATATTTAGTGTACACTCAGATGAACAGTTTGATTTGCATTTGAATGTGTATTTAATCCTTCAAAAATATGTTTGAGCACATAGTATATTTGAGACACAGTGTAAGATGCTGAGGATACCGTGAATACCTTCAACTCTTTAAGATGTGCTTCTCTCAAGGATTCACAGCATATGGGGGAATGAAGCAAGTAAATGCTTAGTTCCCATTTAGTTCATGAAGTATATGATAGAAGCAACCATGCGCATGCTGGATTTACAGGGGAGAGGGGTACCCCTGCATAGCCTTGAGGGTTTTTCCAGGTGGGTAAGATGTATGAGAAGGATAAAGTGTTCCACAGAGAGTGAAATGATGCAAAAGCCCAGAGACAAGGAAATTATGTTGTGGAACAGAAAATAGATCAGTGTGGTGAAAGTGTGGCATACTTTGGGAAAATGGACAAGCCAGGAGCCTGGAGACAAGAACCAGATTGTGAAACCCTCATGGGCCATTGGAGAGCAATGGTTGGTAGGGAGGCAGGGAGGTTGAAGAGTTTAAATCTGAGAAGCAGGATGAGCATTTCCATAATGTAAAGTTCTCTTTTCTCAATGATATAAGATCTTGATGATCTTGATGATGATGAGTAGATTCCAAAGAAGGGATCCTGACAGCTGGGTAAAGAGATATTTCAGGAGTTGTGTAAGCAAGATGACAGTGCAAGAATGGGGTCATGCCCTATACAAATATTCTAATGAAGTAAACTCTTGAGTGAAGTAACCAGTAATTTTTTCCTTGTACTTTTTTGTCCTTATTGAAGTAAAAACATGGCATTTGGGAAAAGTGAGTGGTGGGTGATTTGGGAAAGACTTCTAAGTCACAGGTAGCCTTTGCTCTCTGAGAATGCAGGGGCTGGGCTTCTCTGATGTTGATGGGGTCATACCCCGCATATGAATAGCCAAGATGGGGGCAGAGGCAAGCAGGATATTTCTGGAAATTTCTCAGCATTATAGGCCCAACCTTTCTGATGGCAACAACATTCTAATATCCCTCAAGGGCCGGAGGTCAAGTAGCTAGTTCTTTGCCTTTATAAATAATGAGCACCATGATGAAGTTTCTTCCTGCTCTGCTAATTACCTTCCAATCAGTTTCACTCATTTTTATCTTTTACCTTTAAAAATTAAAATACTTGAAAAACAGCTATCTTTTTACTTTTTTTTGTCTTAGTTCATACTTTATCCCTAAAAGTTGCTGGCATGAGAACCCCTGAGGACATTTTTTTAACAAGACAAGCCAAAATTTAAACTACCTGTGTAATCCAATAGGTCCTTACAACCTGTGATAATACATACTACTTGCTCAGTACTTTAGCGTCTCCTTAGCTCCCCCTCTCCCCCTTTAAGCTTTTCTGTTGTTGTTTTTGATATGTAATAAATCTAAAATATGAATCAGCAAACCATAGCTCAAGAACCAAATCTGGCTACCTATTTTTGTACATAAAGTTTTATTGGCATATAGTGATGCCCATCCACTTATCTGTTGTCTATAGCTGCTTCCTCACTACAATAATGAAGTTAAATAGTCACCAAAGTCACACGGCCTGCATAGCTGAAAATATTTACTATCTGGCCCATTGCAGAAAATGTCTGCTGGGTACTGATGTTGTGTTTGTATCCAAGTAGCCACTGGAAATCCTTTGGCTTACCTCCATGTGACAAAATGCATAGTGCCCATGCTTACTGAGTCAATTTCTCAGGCAGCATCATATGTTGCCCCAATCAGATTTACCAAACTTTTTCCTGCAATTATCTGGGAGTTGCATGTTGGGCAGAAGGGCCACCAACTGCAATAGTGGTGGTGGAGTTTTGACACCATGGTATTTGCATCAGGTTGTAACTCATTTCCTACCTTTAAATGCCTTATACCCTATGTGGTGTTGAATGATAGGCAATAATCCAAACCAATATTGAATTGTCAGAGTAATAACAGCTCTGACAAAATGTCCAGGAATAACTCTGCCAATATTTTTTAATAATTAAATCTTAAAAATACAAATGTGAATAATGAAGTAGAGAGGGTCTTATTTATCATATATGTGAATAAGCTCAGGCATAGAAAACTTCAGTGTTGCGATCATATTTTTCCCTGACTTTGTGACCTGAAAATTTTACAATTTTATACTTATCTAAACTCCTAAGAGCAGTTTTAAATGTTTTATTAGAAATTAATGGTTATACATGGTAGTTGGGTTCATCCCAACAAACTCATACATGCATGGAAATCAATTTGGGTTCATGAGTCCCCCTTTTACCTCCCCCTTTCCCTCCAGTCCTCATCCCCTCTCTCTACTAGACTCTCTACTAGATTTCCTTTTGCTCCTCTATTAATTTGTATTTGATTGATTCTTTATGTAATCTTATCCTTCCTTCCCCCTTTCCTTTGTTTTACTATAACTTCTGCATATGAGAGAAAACATTTGAAATTTGAGTTTTTGAATTGGGTTGATTTCACTTAGCATGATAGTCTCCACTTCCATTCATCTATTAGCAAATGGCATAATTTCATAGTTTTTAATTTTTAACAGTCTCAGAATAATGTAAGCCTTTAGAATAGTCTACATGTTAAGACATGAAATTTTATTTCTCCTTTATTTTAAATCTGTTCTAATTGGTTATACATGACAGTAAAATGCATTTTGACACATTGTACACAAATGGAGCACAACTTATTCCTCTGGCTGTATGTGGTAAGACATGAAATCTTGATTTGTTTGGTTTCTGAAGTTTATTAAGTACAAATATGTTTTAGGCCCAATTGAATATAGCACTTGTTGAAATTAAAAAGCCTCCATTTTATCTTTCTTTTTCTTTTTCTTTTTTTTTTTTTTTTTTTTGGTGCCAGGGATTGAACTCAGGGCCTTGTGCATGCAAGGCAAGCACTTTACCAACTGAACTATATCCCCAGCCCTTTATCTTTCTTTTGAGGATACTATACAACCAGTATGTGCCTGTGCTGCTTGGATTCAGTGGGAATCCTTGACAATAACTCGTAACACATGTTCTGGTTGATCC
Source organism: Sciurus carolinensis (assembly GCF_902686445.1). Lineage (NCBI taxonomy): Eukaryota > Metazoa > Chordata > Mammalia > Rodentia > Sciuridae > Sciurus > Sciurus carolinensis. Next base: position 6,797,204 of record NC_062232.1, on the reverse strand, counting down.
TTGCCCATGCTGCTGTTGAATAGTTGGCATAGCATCACAGGATCCCTATCTTAAAACTAATGGACTTGCCTATGAACTGAGGGCCATGTTCTAATTCTTACCTTGCTTAGCATTATAATTTACAAAGAGTTGCTGCTCTCTAATTATATTTTGAATATCATGAAAACATAAGCAAATGTTATTTATTTATTTATTTTTACTTTCTTTTAAAAAAATTTGTTCTAATTGGTTATACATGATAGTAGAATGCATTTTGACGCACCATACCTGAATGGAGTATAACTTCTCATTCTTCTGGTTGTACATGTTGTAGAATTACATAGGTTGTGTAATCATATATGTACATAGGGTAATAATGTCCGACTCATTCTACAATCCTTCCTACCCACATGTCCCCTCTCCTCCCTTCAACTTCCTCTGTCTAATTCAAATTATCTCTATTCTTCCCTGCCCCCTGCTTATCGTGAATTAGCATCCACATATCAGAGAAAACATTTGGCCTTTGGTTCTTTGGGATTGGCTTATTTCACTTAGTATAATATTTTCCAGTTCCATCCATTTATTGGCAAATGCCATAATTTCATTATTCTTTAAGGCTGAGTAATATTCCATTATATTTATATATATAATGGAATATTAATATATATATATATATATATATACCACAATTTCTTTATCCATTCATCTGTTGAAGGGCACCTAGATTGGTTCCATAGTTTAGCTATTGTAAATTGCACTGATATAAACATCAATGTGGCTGCATCACTGTAGTATGCTGATTTTAAGTCTTTTGGGTTTAAACCTACGAATGGGATAATTGGGTCAAATGGTGGCTTCATTCCAAGTTAAAAGTTATTTATAATGCTTAAATTACTTTTAAAATATAAGATATTTCTTTGTGATAGAAGGCATTATTCAAGGAGAGATGGCTTATTTCAGTCTTGTAAATCTGATTATGAAAATGTTATTGGTCTTATTCAAATAAACAGTGTTTTTCCATTTCCTCCTTTTGTTTTGTTTTATTATTAACTTGTTTCTAGGTCAACCATTTAAACTGGATCCCAAATCTGCTCATCGAAAACTGAAGGTGTCCCATGATAACTTGACAGTAGAACGTGATGAGTCATCATCCAAAAAGAGTCATACACCTGAACGCTTCACCAGCCAAGGGAGCTATGGAGTGGCTGGAAATGTGTTTATTGATAGTGGCCGGCATTACTGGGAAGTGGTCATAAGTGGAAGCACATGGTAGGCAACTTATATCTATATTCTTCAGGTTATCAGAAGGCATATCTCATTCTGTTTTGTTAGAGTATCAAATTTGTTCAGTATCTGTCCTGAAGAATCAAATGCAGAAAAGCTGTATCTGTCAGCTGTTGCTACAATAATGCTATTTAACAAATACCCCAAAATTCAGTGACTTCAAACAATAACCAGTTATTGTTATTAACTAACACCCACATCTGGGGATCAACTAATCAGAGCTAATCTCAATTGGGCTTTGCTTTAAGCTGTAGGTTGGGACTAGGTGGGTTCTGTGTCTTTTCAACCTCCTTGGAGGTGTTGGCCACCCACATCTTGTCTTCTCAAGCAATCCAAGAAAGCAAGCACATTTTAAGCCTCTGCTTGTATAATGTCTGCTAAATTCTTATTGGCCAAAGCAATACAGCCAATCCCAAAGCCCACAAGAGGCAGGAGGAGGGAGTGAATATTTGTCAAGCAATCATCTAACTCACCGTTCAGCCAATAAGGAAAAAAAAGACCTGTTATTAGTCTATATATATGTATTTTTTTAGTTGTGGCAGGAATTAGAGGCAAGATCATTGAATTCTAGTTCATGAAGGAACTCTGGTATCTAAAAACTGTTCTTTGATGCCTTAAAATACAGGTTGGCAGCGTATAGTCCCTGGGGCAAATATGGCCAAAGCCTATTTTTATAAATTAAAAAAAATATATTATGGGGACATAGTCATATCCATTTCTTTTCTTTTTTTAAATTTTATTTTATTATTATTTTATTTTTTTGCGGTGCTGGGGATCGAACCCAGGGCCTCATGCTTGCAAGGCAAGCACTCTACCGACTGAGCTATCTCCCCAGCCCCTATATCCATTTCTTTACATGTTGTTTGTGGCAATCTTTGGGTCACAATGGCAGAGTTCAGTAGTTAAGACAATGATGCGGTTCCCAAAACAAAAAATATTCGATTTCTGGCCTTTTAGAGAAAAAGTAGGCCAATTCCTACTTTAAAAATTACTCTTCATCATTTTAACAAAACTAATTTTTATTTCCTTGTATGTTTTTTGATTCAAGACTGGAAAATTAGTGCAAATAGTAAAGGGCTGGATGGGTGAAGGTGAAGCAGTTATTCTAGGGTGAGAATAATTTCAAGAGGTCTGTTAGGTCCAGCCCACAGACATTAGCCTGCTGAGTTCCCTAAAACTAAGTACAAAAGTCAGGGAGCAGTGTACATTGGAGTCAATTAAGACTATAATGCTGGCCTTCCCTAAGCCATAGCCACAAACTGCATCCCTTGCCTTGGCCATCTGTCTCACAAATGCAGGCTGACTATTGAACCAAAAGGGGCCTATTTTGCTTTAATTTAACAAGCCCTCATATGGCACAACTATGTGCCAGGGAAGACACTGATCTAAGCATTTCACAGATGTTTACTCATTTATTAATCCTAACAGCCCACAAAAGTAGGTGTTGATACTATTCCATTTTCACAGATGAAGTGACTGAGGCATAGGCCCAAGGTCATGAAACTCACAAGAGATGGCAAAGGCAGGAATCTGCAATCCAGGGTCAAACTCTCAACCAGGACTCCACAATATCATCTGTAAAAGAGTCAGATGAGTCAAAATTCTGGTTTTATGGGCCAAGTTTTGTTCCAACTCCTCAACTCTGCTGTTGTGATGGGAAAGCAGCCACAGACAGTACATATGTGAATGGGTATGGCTGTGTGCCAGTAAAATTTCATTTATAAAACTAGGCAGAGGACCAGAGTTGACCCCCTACCTTATAATTTGTTGATCTGTGCTCTTAACCACTGTGCTCTACTGCTATTTACAGCATATTTGTGAAATGACTAAATTATTCTTTACAGCTTATAGTAGTATATACTTAACTGATAGCTTCATCTTTGCTTTAAAAATACAATGAATGTTTAAAACTGTGTAACCTGAAGATGGTGAGTATTATAACAGTGTTTCTTTTGGTAGAAGCATATCAAACACCTCTTATTTAGAAAAGTCCTTTCCATTCAAATCTATGAAAATAATGCAATGTGTATCTTTCCTAGTGTGAGCACAAATCAGGTTGGATGTCCCATTTATCCCAATAGTGGTACCATTATTGGGTGAATGAATAAATTTCATTTATTATTATCCTCATGATTCTCTTTGCCTAGAACATTTTCTTATTCCAACATCTTGTCTGAGGATGGAAGACAAGTTCTTCACCCTACTAGGCTCTGGGCTAAGTTGGCATTTGCAATTTTTAGCTGCACTGGGGAAAGAGAAAAGCACAAAAAAATATACAATGAATGCACTTGCAAAAAGGCAATCATTTCTAGTTAATTAATGTGCTACATTAATCTGGGATGGAATCCAATGTCTAAATGATTATAACCCCATTAATAATTATTTATGATAAATGATATCTGATCACTGTGATCTCATTGCCATTGATGAATAATGCGGGAAATTCCACCAGACCACTTCAGTTCCATAAACACAGATCAGCATTACCTTTGAAACACCCTCCAGATGTCAAAACTAACTCTTGAGGGAGAAAGAAATTCTACAATTAATTGCTGCACTTTGGATCTTTACATACCTGTTTGTGTCAATTTCAGAGAAATCCTCATGTAGAGAATAGTTTCACATTTCCTGGGAGAAATTAGCAATGAAGGGGTTCCCCTACGATTAAATGCCTGTGACACCTTGACTTACAACAGCTAATGACACATATACTTTCTCATGAAATATAGTCCTGACTTTAAATTAATGTGTATGTTATGATCTGTGCAATGGGGCATGTTAACATTGCTCTGAGAAACATAATTTTTATATTTTTTGAATTTTCCATGTCTCACTGCGTAACTTAATGGAACATTACATTCTGCTTGCCCCTTTCAAGCTCAATGGAAATATGTACATAGTTTTGCAGATTAATGATAATATAATGGTATTTTCCTTTGCTTAATGGACTATGCACTTGGTTATTTTCTTACTCTCTAATGCTGTTAATGTGCACTGGGTGTTATGATATAGTGTTAACTAAACCTGTAATAATGAGTTCATGCCCCAATTACTAGACCAGAAGTCAAAGGGGCAGATGATTTCTGGAGTTTGCTCCTAATTTTAACCTTCTCTATGTTTCCTATTTGCTGAATGAAGTCAGCCATCCCTGCTGCAGCTACTTCATAGGATTTGGTTAAAGTTCAAATGGGAAATAAACATCAAAATTCTTTAATAAAAAATTAATATGGTGTGTAGCAACAAGAAGGAAACAATACAGATGTGGTTATTTTGTGATGCAAATATAGGTCCCACATTATCTGAAAATTAGAAACAGTGTCTGGAAGGCATAGAGAAGATCATTGGGGAAGATATTTTAAATTACAAAATGAAACCCTTTCCAAAGTACATGGGTTAGGACTTGGCAGATTAACAGAAGTCAATCAAGGTGCTCCATGGAGGAAGGTAGTCAGAAACTTATGGGACTGTGAGGAGCTGAGGGTATAAATCAGCTGGTGTGCCACTTTATGCATGGAGTCACTGTGACTAGCTGCCCACTACTGAAGCAGGTGTTGCCAGGTGCTCACCTGGAGCTTCGGCAAGTCTCATATCTACTGTCTGCCATCAGAACAGGGTTCCCCTCCTCTTACAGTTTCTGCATCTTGTGCAAGGACATTGCAATAGCAAAACCTGACCTGGACTCCTACAGGAAAGGGGATTCTGGGAAACATAACCAAGAATCCTCACTGCGAGTAGGAGAGGACTGACATGAGGAAAGAGAGGTTGACATCACAGATGGGCTGGCACACTGATTTAATGGATGATGGCATGTTTTATTAGGTTTCATTTTTAACTCCCCACTCTTAAAGTGATTGTATTTTAACTCAACATGTAATTTTAAAAAGAATGTCATTTTAACAAAGACCAATGAATATTTCCCCTCTTCACTGGGTAAGGTACCATATGTCAATATCCAATTACACTGGCTTCTGCTATAACATATTAAAAGTTGAACTGTGAGTCGTTCACTCTTTATTAAGAGTGATGTGTTTTGCTTATCTTAATAACTGTGAAATGCTTTGAATATTACAGGGCTGTCTCAGAGAGGTTAAAAGAGATTAAGAAGCTTAGAACATTGTAGAAAAAAATTCTTAACATTTTTAGTGTTGAACAGTGAGCATTTAGGATAACTGGGTATCTCTCCACTCAAAGATATTTTTAAAATTTAAGAATAGTAGGAAATGTAATCTTGAGAGCTCTTGGCATTGATGAATTGCACAATTTCTGGCGAGGGAAGGCATTATAAAATGTCATATAAGTTTGTGTTCTTTTGAGTCATCCTAGGTTCAAATTCTGATTCCAGTACTTACTGTTAATGTGTCCTCAGACAATTATAATGAAATAATAGTTACTGAATATTACATGTCAGGCCTTGGGCCCAGGATTTAAAATATATTTTTTTCTCTTTTACCTCTTAAAATAAGCTTGGGAGATGGAGACTATCATTGTCCCAGTGTTATAGCTAAGAAACTGAGACTGAATGATGACAAGGGACTTATCCTCATAAATGGAAATCATTTTCACCATTTGCCTTTGGCAAAGTGCATTCAAAGTCATGGAAAATGACAGACATGGTGTCAATTGAAAATTTTAAAGAAGGTCAAAAGGACAAGTCTAGGGTTACACTGTCCAATATTGTAGCCATGAACCACATGTGGCTATTTAAATAACTTAACTTAATTAAAATTAATTAAGATGCTTCTCCACTTATGATGGGGATGTGTCCTGATAACCCCATAGTAAATGGAAAAATATTATGTGAAAAATGCATTTACTGCACATAATCTACTGAACATCATAGATTAGCCTAGCCTACTTTAAATGTTCTCAAAACACTTAAATTAGCCTACAGTTGGGCAAATTGATCTAACACGAAGCCTATTTTATAATTAACTGTGCAATTTATTGAATGTATTTCATGGTATAGTGTAGGAGCAGTTGTTTCCCCTCAGGATCATGTGACTGCCTGGGAATTGTGGCTCACAGCCCCTCCCTGGTTTAGCAAGATAAGATCATACCTTTCTGGCTAGCAAAGGAAAACACTCAAATTCAAACTTTGAAGAGAGTTTCTACCAAATGCATATGACTTTCACACCATTGTAAAGTTGAAAAATCTTTAAGTGGGACCATCAAGACCATCTATAAATTTATAGTTGAGTCCCTTAGTTGCTCTAGCCACAGTTCAGTACCCAATAGCCCATGTGGCTCCTGGCCACCATACTGAATAGAACAGAACATTTCAATCATTGCAGAAAGCTCTGTCTGTCAGTACTGGCAACTCATGGGAGAAAATAAAACAACACAATATGTAGTTAAGATTCTTTTGCAGTGTTTGAACTGAAAACAGGACTGTGGGTAAATACAATGGTCCCTTTCTGCCCACAGTATGTTTAAGAGGGAAGCAGATGAGGAATACAGGTGTTGGGGTTCTTAGCCAATCTTTCCCTTAGAGAGAATGAACACAAACAACAGATGATCACATTTTCATGACCCCATGAAAAATAATTTGACCATAGAACAGGTTAAGCACACACATGCAATGCAGCTCATTAATTTTGTTGTTGCTATTTTGTCTCTACAGGTATGCCATTGGCCTTGCTTACAAATCAGCCCCAAAGCACGAATGGATTGGGAAGAACTCTGCTTCCTGGGCCCTCTGCCGCTGCAACAATAACTGGGTGGTGAGACACAATAGCAAGGAGATCCCCATCGAGCCAGCCCCCCACCTGCGGCGTGTCGGCATCCTGCTGGACTATGATAATGGTTCCATCGCTTTTTATGATGCTTTGAACTCCATCCACCTCTACACCTTTGATGTGGCATTTGCACAGCCTGTGTGCCCCACCTTCACCGTGTGGAACAAGTGTTTGACGATTATAACTGGTCTTCCCATCCCAGACCATTTGGACTGTACAGAGCAGCTGCCATGAGCATCTGGCCACATGAAGCTGCTTTCCGGGGAATATCAAAGTTTGAGGCTATTATTCATTATTTAGGGGATTAGGAAAGCACAGGCTTCAAGAGTGTGATTAAATCTCCCCCCAAAGTGTCCAGAAATCAGCTAAAATAGGGCTCAGAATGGGAGATTTCTTTTCATTTTACTGTGTTTTGTATTAAGTACAGGCTTTAATATTTTTTTTTTGTATTTAGAGGAAAATCTATAGAGTATTTATAAAAGAAACATAATTGGGATTACAACTCTTAGGAATGACTTGGTTTTGCACATTAAGAGGCCCATAAGTTTGCCAACTCTTTACAACTTTTATTTCATCACCGTCTATGGGCTTGCAAAAAAAAAAGAAGAAAAAAAACCTTTTGTAGATTTGTATGTTTATTCACTTTCTCACATAATATTTCATACTGAGCCCATGGTAGGTCCTGTCACTTTGACAGTGCATAACAGAATATGAAACTATTTTAAATACAAATCATTTTGAACCTAGTAGGGAAGTAAATGGGCTTTCTTACTATGGTGTAATTTGAAGTGTTTTAACTGTGATGTCAGAAACTTGTCTTGGATCAGCTAGAATAGAGTGAGAAGGAGAAGGGAAAAAAATGACTTTGAACCTCAGACTTAGCCATGGCTCAATCTTTACCCTCTGATGGGATAACTTTGGGAAGAAAGGTTCTGAAACCTTTGGCCATACATAACCCTGCTTCTCACAGGGCTAAGGATTTGGGGCTAACATTATGAATGAGATTGCAATTGAAGATAGTCACTTTGAATCCTACAGATTACTCAGAAATTTAGGCTGATTTGTGTTTTCTCAGAAGTAGGATTCTGTTTGATGATATAAAACTATTTTATCTTTTTAATAGTTTTTTAGGCCTATGAAATTTCTTCACTACATTTAATAGTTGTTCTATTTCCCCCTTCTCCAATTGATTTTTTCCTTTTTCTCTGGGGCTGAGGAAAGAAACACATTCTGTCACAAATGGCAACACACTTTGAATTGATTTTGTTCTCCAGGACATCAGCACATGGCCCTGATCACAACTACCATGTCCAAATAGAAGTCACCGAAAAACATTTAGTATTTATGAGTTAGTAATATAGCAAGGGACATTGCATAAAACACTATTCACTAGAATATATGCCTCGAAAGTTATTATAAACAGACATTTATTAAACACATCTTGAAAGATTTAGAAGTCCCTCCATATTCTAGTATAGTGACATAGAATTGTAAGATAAAAACAAACAAAAATATCAAACTCACTATTTTCATGCAAGAACCTGCAAATAGAACCTGCTAATCAGCTGTCAGATGGGATTCTTTGCATGCTGCTCTGACACATTGTAATGGTCCCTGAGTTAAGGCTTTCTGGAGCAGTCTTTGGACTGGAAGTTTGGCATTGGTTCTACCTTGATGAAGGGTGTGATCTCTAGAAAGGTTTTTAATGGCTAAAATATTTATCTGGGCTATTGGTTCAGCCATTGAGTAAACAGACTGGTAGATTTAGGCATCATTTTTAGTAATTTTGCTTTTAACCTGATCAACCAATTGTTTCCCTGAAGTAAGCCAATAGACCCATTGTTTTAGCATCACATGGCCAAGGCTTATGTGATTGTCAAACTGGACTTTGAGGGAGATCAACCCAGCTTCCAGTGTCCTCTTGTCTCTTCCCTGGCAGATGCTGTCCTTTTTCTTAATGGATAGATTCTATATATTTACTACATTATTTATACCCAGATGAATATTTTGATAGCTACATAAGACAATTACACATGTAAAAAATGGACACCTCAATAGAAAAAAAATCATTTTCTGGCAACTGTTTTTTTTTTTTTTAAAAAATGTGTATTTGCCTTCCCTGACTAAACAGAAAGGGTTCCTCAGTAATTTTTACATATACTTTGGGTTACTGGATAATGGATATTTTAATGCACTTTGTACACTTACAGGTTCTGAATAAAAGGGTCTGAAACTCAGTTTCTGAGTTTTTAAAATCATGGTCTCCAGGTACCAATAAATGCTACAGTTTGCCTTATGATGTTAACAGAAAGCATTTACTGGAAGGACACTATTTCCATGAATATAATGTTTTTCAATATAAAGATGTTACTACTCAAGTTTTCACTGCAAGCTGTTTAGGGTATGTTTTGGCTATTTTTATAAGGATAAGAGATTATGTTATAATTTTGTTGTGAAAGTCTCACTTTTGGCTAACTTAAAACCATTGTGGATGTAGCAGCTACTATTTCCAGGTTGTCACATTTACAGGAAAATATGTATATGGTGAAAGACCACAGTGTTTAATTACTGTAATGATGTAGAAAAGATTTCCATGTGAATTTTTTTGAAAGTCTAAAAAATATATGCTGTAAACATTTGCTGCAGTATAATAATGCATTCTCTTTAAATGGATTGGGGTCACAGTATTTTATTCTACTTTTTTGAGGTCTTCACTTCACAGGAAGCATTTCAATATAGGAGCAAAATAGATGGCAGTGCCAATTAAATGAATATAACAAAGTTGATGTGGCACCAACCAAAGTTAAAAGGGCTGGCATTATAGGTGTGTGAATAGCTCAGTTTCCCAGAACCCTGGGCTCAGAAAGGCCCTAAGCTTGGTTTGATGCTCTTCTGTCACTGTCATGAAATTCTTAATTTTTGAACAAAGGGCCTGCATTTTCACTTTGCACTGGGTCCTGCAAATTATGTAGCTGGTCCTGATAACAGAACTCAGAAACATGGTACCTTTCTTCCTAGTGGATAGAAATAAGTCTGGATCCAAAGTGGAAAATTGCTGGCCATATTATTCAAATAGGAATCTAGATGGTGGATTAAGATGAGGGTGGGCCTAGGTGAAGATTTTCTTTCCAGCTTTAAAGAAAGTGACTTCAATAACTGACTGCATTGATGGTGGTTTCTGCTGGAGAAGAGGAGATAGCCTGAATAGACAGGCTTTTTTATTATGGTACTGATATATTGACCTTAAACTTCTGAGGAACTGAACTAGTGCCCTCTATTCAACGTGGAATTCCATCTCAGCTCCAGGTGCATTTGCAACTGCCTGCAGAGACACGTGCCTATGTGCCCACAGACATGTGTATTTGGTGTTGGGAAGTTGACATCTGGTCTGCCTTCACGAAATACTAGAAAGCACACAAAGACAATGACGACGGCTGGAGGGAGTTTTTGAAAACAGTGCTCCTCGTTCTGTGCTCCATTATGTCCCCAGGAGACATTTGGCCATGTCTGGAGTCAGTTTTGCTTGTCACCAACTTGGGGGACACAATGATACCAGCATCTAATGGGTAGAGGTCAGGGATGGCATTAAACATCCTGCAGCCCCCCACACGAAGAGGTATCTGCCCTAAAATGTCAGTTGTTTCCAAGTTCAGACATTCTTGGTGGTTGACCTTTTTATGCAAAACTCTAATGTATAATATCTTTTACTATTTCTGTAATTGATTCAGTGCCTAATATACCAAAAAACAAAAACAAAAACAAAACAAAAAACCAATGTGGATGTCGTCAATTCAGAAGGTTCTCTGCAGTGGCTCCTTCTTCAAAAATGTTTATAAACTACTCAACAAAATCTGGAATCTGTAAAACAATCCAAGTCTGTGTAAATGGGAATCACTGATAAGTATAATTTGGAGGAGCTTAGTTTGGGAATGAAAAATTGTTTTTCTTTATTCCACCTTGCACTGGACAAATTCACTCCTTGGTACTTGAATCACGCTGCCACGCCCTCAGTCCAGACTATTCTCTTGATTACTGTTGCTTCCTGATTCAAAATAAAATCAATTTTGTGGCACCGAAACAAATCTCTGCCTATTTTTGTTGCCTTTACATCATGTTGTGTGTTCACACTTACAATTTTCACAGACTTCTGGTTTCCCATACAATTTTGTGAGAGTTCTTTTTCTTTAATATCTGAAATTGTCTCATATCTGCCCTTGGCCCTCTTGAGTCAAAAGACAGGTTTTTTTTTGAAAGATTAAAAATATCCCACAGGGAATTTTAAAATAATAAAAATAAAACTGATTAAGGAGTGGAAACCTAGAGCAAGGATTGCTTGAAGTTGAGTCTCAGGTGGGATGGAGAAGGGCAAAGCAAAGACTATCAGCAGAGGTGTGGTAGTCTTTACAACTGTAGTCTGGGACAATTTGAGCAGGTGGTCCATAAATACATGCCCAATCCCATCCCAGGATCCATGGGACCTGACTCTGGCGTCTTGGAGAATGCAATCCCTTTTTGTCTAGGTCTATGCTATCCTTTGAGCAACAGTGTGAGGACCAGTGTGAGCTTGTTCAAAACTCCCATTCTACCTCACCCCAGGCCTGCTGGTCAGAAGATCTTGGGGTGAGACTCAGAAATATGAGTTCAACCTGCACTGCAGGAGATTCTAATACCAGGGAAATTTTGCAGGGCACAGCTCTGGAGAGTTTTTTTTTTTTTTTTCAGTCTCACAGCCCATATAAAAGAGGCACTTGCAACCTGAAATGGATTTTCAAGGCAAAATGTGCTTTAGAGGCAGCATGATGTAATGCAATGATTATTCACTTGATTTTCCATTAAAATCCTTTTTACACATGCCGATTCCTAAATTCCATCCTGAATGATCAGGGATGAGAAGGTCAGGAGTGTGATCCAGCAACCTAGAACGTTCCAAAGTGCAGTAAGGATTGGCAACCAGTGATATAACTGGTCACTTTAAGGGTCAGATAGTGAATACTTAAGTTTGTGGGCCATATGGTCTCTACAGCAATTATTCATATCTGATGCTGTAGAAGGAAAGCAGTCACCAAGAATGGGCAAGTGAATGGGCGTGGTTGCATTCTAATAGAACTTTATTTACAAGAACAGGCATTGGGCTGGTCTTGCCTGTGGGCTCTAGTTTTCTGACCCCTGCTGTAGTGGATGGTGGACTGACAACCCAAAGCCCTCAGGCATTCTCTATTCCTTTGCTCACCCAGGACTCAGCCTTGTTCCTATGCCTCAGTAAACTCTGAAAGTGCTTTCCAACATTGAATTACATCAATTCAGTGAAATCACAGAACTTGGGGAGAATTAGTTACAGGGTGCTTAAGATAGGGCCTCTCAATGGGTATTAGAAGATATATTCATTCAACATACCAGAGTGGGATGTGCCAGGGTTCTAGTGATTAGCTTTACCTCCTTCATAATTTCAACTCAAATCAGCCCTTCTCACAAGTGACAGGTGTGTAAAATATATTCCCTTTGATAAGAGTTTTGAAGTACATTTAATTTGAACTTGTGAAACTGAACAGACACCACTATAATTAATCACCTTTCAAAGTTAACTTGAAGGGCATGTCATACACTCCACAGGGTAGCCCACATTCTGTCTATTTTTAAAAATATACTAGTAAAATATATTTTAAAAGATAGTCGCTTGTAATTATAATAGAAGCACAAAAAGGGAGACGTGGAACTTGCAAAATCCCTTTTCCCTTGAGTATCATTCTCACTATAGGGTGAACATTTAAAAACATAAAATTAAAATAGGGCTGAGGTTTTACATAAAAACCTTTCTTGTAGTCGTCCTATCTTAGCATAGACAATTTATGGAAAGGAATTCAGGTCTCTTTTTGGATCCTTTTCAGCCATGTCCTCCTGAGAGAATTATTAAAGCATGATTAAATAGGAAGCCTAGCAATTAACGAGCAAATATGTCAGGGCCAAAAACCAATTACCAATTAAGGAGCGGCACAGAAAAATGATTTAATGAACATTGGTTCTTTTGCACAGTCTATTTATTCTCAAAGCTCAATTTTGATTATGGTCATTAAAAGCTATTCAATTTCACTAAAGCATTTCAAATAATAATGCTGATCTTCCCCTTCACTAATCATATTCTCCCTTCAACTACTGCCCTCCCTCACCTCTTCTTGTCTGTCAAGTTTCTCAAGAGGCTGTTCACACCTGCTGCTTCTGATTCCTCACCCATCAAGTTACCTCTCCACATACCATTGGAAGTTCAGTGTTTTTGTTCCACCAAACAGTGCTTGCTGACATAAAAAAAATGGCTTCCATGTCAATAAAACCAGAACATTCTGACATTCACTTGACTTCATCTTGTCCTACAGCAGCTTTCTGAGACATTGACCATCTAGTTCTTTCTTAATACTTCTCTGTGCAATGCCATCCACACCATCACTTCATTCGCTAGTCTGTGCAGAAGCCTCCCAAATCCAAATCTCTAGTTCCAATTTCTTCACTGACCTCAGCCCTACACATTGACCTAATTTTTGGTGATAATTTAAAAATGCCTAAATGGTATCTTAAGTTCAGTATGTCCAGAACTGCACTCATGACCTCTACCCCAAATCACCTCCTAGCCAACATGTTGCATGAACCAAAAGCTAAAGATTCATGTTTGATGTCCCTCTCATCCTTCATGTCCAATCCATCACCAAATGCTGTTTACTTATCTTTTAAATATGTTTTACTGATCTACTTCTTCCTGCCTCTGCATACAACCTGCAAGTCTGAGCTTTCACATCTCTCACCTCTATCGCTGAAATAACCTGCTAACCAGTCCACTTGTAATCTACAATCACACTTTCTCCTTCATTTGATCCCCAGAACAGCCAAGGTCATATCCAAATTAAATCATGTCACACACACCCACATGAGTTCCACCACTCCCATCCTCACTCCCAACTTTCTTATGTTAACTAAAAAAGGCCTCATAGTTTCCCACCTACTTTCTATGAATTTTTGTCATAGTGCCTATAAGCACTCCCAATGGATTTGTGCCTGCATATCTCAGCATCATCTTGGACCATTCTCTCCTTATTTCCTGCACTCTGGCCACACTGGCTGTTGTAACCATGCTCTGATCAGGCACAGATCTCTTCGTGGGCCACTCTTTTCTCACTTTCTTAACTACCAGTAATATTTAGATTGTTTCTCAACCATTAGTTCCTGGGGTGCTTTCTTTGACCTCAGTCTGAGCCAAATTCCCCTCACATTAATTCATAAAAGAATCTGTGCCTTCCTTCATGATGTTTGTAACAGTTGCAGTTTAACATTTGTTTGTGTAACATTTGCTAACCTTTTCCGCTTATATGCCAGCACTAAACTATAAAATCCCTGAAGTCTTAGACCAGGACTGGCATAGACCAATGTTTGCCATATAGTAGGTAGGCGATAAACATTTAGAGCACAATTCCCATTTCTCATGAATGTGTTTTACATATAACTTTCTGTTAAATTCACAGCATCCACCATGCTCTTTTTTAAAATACTTGATTTTTTCAAAAAGTGCTTCATATTGGCAGCAACCACATGTACTTTAAAATAAAAAATATTCTTTAAAAATAAATCAAAATAAAATCTAGAACATCTACCTTCTGGCAGTTTCCATCCCTCTTATCTTCAGGTCACCAGGCAAAATCAAAACCCTGAATTTGGGCAAGCAAACTTGCTGATCAATCTTATCATCTTCTGCCTGGCTCCTGCCCCTGAATTCGAAGTCCAGACTTGTACTTATATAATTCCTATTTGCTGGATCAGCTCATCCCGCACTCTAAAATAGCCCATGTGCAAATAAAGTGTCCTTTAGGCTATCAGTAACTCCATCTGGAAGCAGGTCCTTTTGACCTTGGTGTCCCACCTCCTCAGGAGCTCCACCCAGTTCACCTATGCTGCAGCATCAGAGTCCAGCCTCCTTCAGTTCTCAGTAGATGTATTCTCTGGTCTTGAATCCTTCTTATTTGATCTCTACTGTAAACTTTGAATTTCCTGGATGGCAGCAGCTGTCCACTTGGAATTCCATCTAATGCCTATGTTGCTTGCTTGCTCAACATCTCAGGTCACCAACCCAATGTACCTGCCCTACTTCTTTACATTGGTTGATTTCTCTTTTCTTTATCACTTCAAAGCCAGTTCTCATTTTCCTAGGTCTGTCTTCTTTCAACCCCTTTTAAATGAACTGGCCCACAGCCACATTTCCCAAAGATACAGTGACTCAAGGACAACTCTAAGCTTACCTATCCTGATAACTATTTGTAGTCTATGAGAAACTCACTAGAAATAATGAAGATATAGATAAGTTAGAAGTAACAGGGTAACCAAAGATATAGTACATAAACACTGATAGAAGCAAAGCTGAGTGATTCTATTAAGAGCAGACAAAGTCAACTTCTGAACAAGAACATTTCCAGGAATAAAGAGGGACATCACATAATAAAGGGGTCAATTGCCCAGAAAACCTATCAACCCTAGAGTGTTCCAACAGTAGGAAACCTATCAACATCATTACTTTCTTTAAAAAGAAAAGAAAAAATACAAATATATCAATAGATTATTTAAGCCAGGCACAGTGGTGCATGCATGTAATCCCAGCCACTTGGGAGGGTGAGGCAGGAGAATTAAAAGTTCAAGGTCAGCCTCAAAAATTTTCCAAGGCCCTAAGCAACTTAGTGAGATCCTGTCTCAAAATAAAAAATAAAAATGACTGGGGATGTGGTTCAGTAGTAGTCCTGGGTTCAATCCCCTGTATCAAAAAAAAATTCTTTTTTTTATTATTGTAAACAAATGGGATACATGTTGTTTCTCTATTTGTACATGGAGTCAAGGCATACCATTTGTGTAATCATAAATTCACATAGGGTAATGTTGTTTGACTCATTCTGTTATCTTTTTCCCTTCCCCCCTACCCCTCCCACCCCTCTTTTCTCTCTATACAGTCCTTCCTTCCTCCATTCTTACCACCCTCCTTAACCCTAACCCTAAACCTAACCCTAACCCTAACGCTAACCGCTCCCACCCCCCATTATATGTCCTCATCTGCTTATCAAAAAAATTCTTTAAAAATAAATCTAATACATTTCAGTAGGCAACTATAAAAAATTTTCAGTTAAATAGGAATAGAAGAAAACTGGAGAAAACCCCTTTTTTTGTCTGCAAACCTACAACAAGCATGATTTTCTTTTTTAGTAGTGGGGATTGAATTCAGGGACACTCAACCACTGAGCCACATCCCCAGACTACTTTGTATTTTATTTAGAGATGGGGTCTCACTGAGTTGCTTAGCACCTTTTTTTTTGCTGAAGTTGGCTTTGAACTTGCAATCCTTCTGCCTCAGCCTCCTGAGACACTGGTATTACAGGCAAGCATAATTTTAAGTGAAACTATTCCCAAGTAATCCTTTTAACATTAGGACCAGAAAAGGGATGCTCAGTTCCACCACCACACTTCAGCATTTCTCTCTAGGTTATTGTCAATGGAACAAAGAAGAAATGATGAAAAACAAAGTGCAAAATTATCTTTATGGGCAGGAATAAGTAGATAAAAATGATTTTCAAGTCCATGTAGAAAATTTAATTTCTAAGGAGAGTCAATAATTAAAAATAAAAAAGAGAAGAGGAGGGGCTGGGTTGTGGCTCAGTGGTAGAGCGCTTACTTAGCACATGTGAGGCACTAGGTTCAATCCGCAGCACCACATATGAATAAATAAATAAAATAAAGGTATTATGTTCATCCATAACTAAAATATTTAAAAAGGGGGGTGTGTGTGGCTTTGATTGCTCATTCCAAAAAAGAGGAGAGAGAAAGAGAGAGACAGAGAGAGAGAGAGAGGGAGGGAGAGAGAGAGAACTTGCCATATGATATATTAAAATGTACTGAAAAGACCCTGTAATGAAAATATTAGGGTAGCGATACAGGAATAGTCAAATAAATCAGTCAAATAATTTTAAAAAGTAAGAGAAATTTTAGCAGAAAATTTATATAAATAATGGGTAGGGGAGAGTTTCCTAAGCAAGAAAAGGTCAGATGTGTTTGACTACTTTTATATATAAGTATAATAAAGGAATATATATGAACTAAAATCTATCCTGTCTGAAGAGTCCTTACAAATTGGTGAAAAAACTCCCAGGGTACATTTACTGCTTCATTTCTTGCATCTACCACTGAGCTTAGCCTCTATTGACCTTCAGTACATATGTGTGGAATGTAGAGAAGATAACTCAACCAAGAAATGAGCAAAGAAGGATAGGGATGTATATATACTTCAAAACAAAAAAAAAAATCACAAAAGCCAATACATATTTGAAAAAGTTCAACCTCTCTCTCTCTCAAATTGTTATGGAAGTTCAAGATGAGGCAGCAAGCTAAGGTACTCTGCCTTCCAACTGATTAACTGAAATAAAAAAGAATAATACTATCCAGCATTTATCAAGATTCTGTCACTCTAACACTTTACAGAGGTATTCTGACTTGATGCAACCTTTTGGGGAAGTAATCTGGTAATGATAAATTCACAAAATGCATGACATTCTAGCTCCTTAGGAATATATTCTATGAGACATAAATTGGACAAGTTTCTATAAAGGGCAAAATAGTAATTATTTTAGGCACTGAGGGCCACATATGGTCTCTGTCATGTGTTTTTCGTGTATTTTTTAAAAAGAACATTAAAAAACCTTCTTAGCTCTCAGATTACAAAAACAAGCAACTGTCCAGATTTGGTCCATGGACTGTAGTATCCCAATGCCTGCTACAAATTAAAGTACCACTTTGTAAGGATTTATGCAAAATAGATGTCAATCACAGTGGCAGAACACCTGGGAACAACCTGAATATAAATTGACTGAGAAAAGGTTGAGTACATTGTCATTTATCCATACCACAAAATATTTATGCAGCTATTAAGAAGTCATAAAAATGAGCATTATCAGTGCTGTGATATCATGAATAAAAATGCAAACAATAATGACAAAGAATCCTCTAGATGGTGTTGCAGACAGCCCTTCTTGTACACAAAAATCATCTGGAATGCTGTAGTGGACAGAACCTAGGATGGTCCCATGATGCCCACCCTCTGATATTCGCAACCCTGTATAATCCCCTCCCCTTGAGCATGAGCAGGACCTGTGTCTTGCTTGCAACCAATATAATATGGTGAAGACAGTGGGATTCATCCCATTCTTGGGATTATCCCGTATTTATATAAAGCTTCATCTCCTAGTATATTCTAGAGAGAGTCTCATTGCTGACTTTAAAACAAGTAGCTATATTTTTAAAATTATTATTATTATTAAATTGACATATAATAATTACACATATTTATGAGGTGCAATGTGACACATTGATACATTTGTTACATGTGTACAATGTAGAGGTTGATGTATATAAAAATGGTTTTGTTCACTCAAAGTGAAGTTAGATTCTTTCCAGTTCTCTGTTACACCTAGGCTGTAACTGACTGAGACAGAGATTGTATCTAACTCAGCCTTTTCATCTTGGTATCTACTTCATATCTACTTGCTTGAGCAAGTGGCCATATTATGAAACTCTGGGTGGCCTCTGGAACCTAAAGGCAGCCTCTAGCCAACAGCCAGAAAGAAACCAGCATTTCTACAGCCACATGAAAATGAAATTTGCCAACCACCTGAAAGAACCTGGAAGCAGACCTCCCCAAGTCAAGCCTCAGATGAGAATGTAGCCCAACTGAACAATTGAGGTAAGCTTTGTGAGACCTTAAGCAGAAGATCAACTAAACTATGTTTGAATTCCTGAAACACAGAAGCTGTGAGATAATAAATGTGTGAAACTATAAGTAAAACTGCACCATAGAACAAATGGGCTTAACAGAACTTCACAACACAGTCCATCCAATAGCTGCATAGTACACACTTTTCTTACCAACAAATGGAGAATTCTTCAGGATAGACTCTATGTCAGGCCACAAAGTAAAACTTGACAAATTCAAAAAAATCAAAATCATGTATCTTCTCTGACTCTAGTGGAATAAATCTAGAAATCAAAAGAGGAACTTCAGATATTGTACAACACATAAGAATTAAACAATATTCTACTGAATGGCCAATGAATCACTGAAGAGATCAAACGGGAAATTTAAAAAGTTCTTGAAACAAATGAAAATGAAAACACAGCATACCAAAACCTATGGAGTACAGCAAAAGCAGTACTAAGAGGGAAGTTCATAGAAACGAATGTCTATATTTAAAAAAAAAAAGTTTTCAAATGAACAACTTAACAATGCAACATAAGGAATTAAAAAAGCAAAAACAAAGCAAATCCAAAATTAGTAGAAAAGAAATAACAAAATCAGAGCAGAAATAAATGAAACAGAGACTAAAGAATATAAAAGATCAATGAAAAGACTTGTTTTTTTAAAGATAAACAAAATCAACAAACTTATAGCTAGAATATCCAAGAAAAAAAAGAAGACCCAAATAAATAAAAGAGGAAAAGGACACAACAACTGATACTACAGAAAGAATAAGATTTATTAAAGACTATTATGAACAATTATAAGCCACTAAATTAGAAAACCTAGGAGACATTGATAAATTTTTGACACATATAACCTACAAAAATTGAACCATGAAGACATAGAAAACCTGAACACACTAATAACAAGCAATGAAATTGAGTCCGAAATAAAGACTCTGAACAAAGAAAAGCCTGAGATTGGATGACTTTGCTAAATTTCACCAAACCTTTAAAGAAAAACTAATGCCAATTCTTCTCAAACTATTCCAATTGAAAGGGAGGGAACACTTCCAAATTTATTTTATAAGACCAGCATTGGGGCTGGGGATATAGCTCAGTTGGTAGAGTGCTTGCCTTGCAAGCACAAGGCCTGAGTTCGATCCCCAGCACCACAGCACCACAAAAAAAAAAAAAACAAAAAAAAAAAACACCAGCATTACTCTGATACTAAAACTATACAAGAACACAGCAGCAACTAGAAAAAAAGAGAAAGAAAACAAGCAAACTACAGAAAAATATTCCTGATGAATATAGATGTAAAAATTCTCAACAAAATACTAGCAAATCAAATCCAACAACACTTCAAAAAGATTATAGATCATGATCAAGTGATCAAGTGGAATTTACACCAGGGATGCAAGGATACCTCAACATATGCAAATCAATAAACACAATACATCACATCAACAGCATCAAGGATAAAAATAATATGATCATTTCAATAGATACAGAAAATATATTCAATAAAATTTGATATCCCTTCATGATAAAAGCCTAAAAAATAGGTATATAAAGAATGTTCCTCAATGCAACAAAGGCTAGATATGAGGTACTCATAGCCAACATTATACTAAATGGGGGAAAGTTGAAACTTTGTTCTAAGATCAGGGACAAGACCAGGATGCTGCCTGCCATGGTGACCAACACCTGTAATCCCAGATACTCAGGAGGTTGAGGCAGGAGGATCTCAATTTCAAGGCCAGCTTCAGCAACTTAACAAGACCCTGTCTCAAAATTAAAATTAAACAAAAAGATAGGATGCCCACTTTTTAAATAGTTTGTTTTATTTTTATTCTTTTTATTTAATCTTTAAACATTTAAAATTTATTAAGTTTTCATTGGTTCATCTCAATTATGCAGAATGGTGGTTTTCATTGTGACATATTCCCACATACATAAAAATACAATTTGATCAATTTTGCTTGCCAATATCCCCACCCCTCCCTCCTTCCCCCATGATTTCATATCTGTATACTAATGGTCACCTTTCTACTTTTGTGGTGTGTCTTTTTCCCCTTTATTTTCCACATATGAGGGAAAACACAATAATATTTTTCTGTCTTGAGTCTCATTTATCTTGCTCAAAATTATGTCTCTAGTTCCATCCATTTTCCTCCAAATGACATAATTTCATTCTTCTTTATGGCTGAGTAAAACATAATTGTGTACATATACCACATTTTCTTTATCTATTCATCTGTTGACAAGCACCTGGGCTGGTTCCATAGCTTGGCTCTTGTGAATTATGCTGTTATAAACATGAATATCCATATATTGCCAGAAGGAAGCCTACTTTCACCACTCTTATTCAATAAAGCATTGAAAGACTTAGCCAGAGCAATAAAGTGAGAAATAAATAAAGGACATCCAAATAGGAAAGTAGGAATTCAAATTATTTCTATTTGCAGATGACACGACTTTATTTATGGAAAAAAACAAAAAAAAAATGCTATTGAAAAACTCTGAGGCCTGATCAACAAATTCAATAAAGTGGAGAGATACAAAATCAACACACCAATCAGTAGCTTTTTTATATACTAACAACAAAATTGCTGAGAAAGAAATCAAAAAAGTCATCACATTTTAAACAGCTACAAATGTATGAATAAATGGGAAAAGAAAACTTGGTATACATACGTAATGAAATATTATTCAGTCATTAAAAATTCTGTCATTTGCAGCAACATGGATGAAACTGAATGATATTATGTTAAGTGAAATAAGTCGGACATACAAACACTGCATTTTCTTACTCATATGTGGAAGCTAAAAAGTTGTGAAAGTAGAGAACAGATTAACAGTTACCAGAGCCTGGGAGGAATGATGGAGAGAGGATGGTTAATGATTCAAGGGTGCACTTGGATAGGAAGAATAACTCCTAGGGTTCTATAACATAGCAGAACTACTATGGGTCAACACAACGAACTTGATATTTCAAAGTAGCTTGTAGGATTTTCAATGTTCCCAACACAAAGAAATGATAAATGTCTGAGTTGACAGATATGCTGATTGCCCTGATCTGATCATCACACATAATACACGTTTTGAAATGTCACCATGTACTCCATAAATATGTACAGTATTATGTGCTGATTGAAAATAAAAATATTTTAATTTTTCTTGGAGCTGAGGGTGTGTGACTTACTGGTTCTTTCACCTGGAGTGGTAGAATATAAACTCTAATGAGCGATTTTTAAAATGTAGATAGGAAATGTATTTAAATAAGACAATGGTTCTGCATGTTGTGATTTTCAATTGATTGCTTTTCAACCTAAATAATATTTGGTTTTACCTACTTTGTGTTTCCATTTTTTTACCCCCAAAAGAATTCGAGTAAGAGAGAACACAGGGTCAGGTGAGAAAAATAGTCCTGAGTTGGAAAATTTGGAGCAGGCCTGCCGAGATGGAGTTGGCTACATAGCCTATCAGTGAGTCGACTGTTTCTTGGAGCCTGTAGTCAGCACCCAATAAATAAGTGGATGTAGACGATGACAGAGATGAATATCCTTAGTTTCAGTCTCCATGTCAGGCTTTGAATGAGTCCATCTTCAGGAGGCCAGGTTGAGAAGCAGCAAGAGACTCAGACAAGAACAAACGTGCAGCTGTCAGCTTGGAACGATGAGCCCAATCAAAGCTTCTGACCCTGGGACCCTAGGGAATTGGTGTAGTCAGAGAAAGGAGGGGGGTAGCCAAATCCCAGCATCTGTTATCAGTTGCCTCTTGCTCCCTTTCTGCATTCCAGACCCTGCACTCAGGACGTCCTGAAATGGAGAAGGTGGCTGTTAGGGTCATGTTTGAAACCTTCAAATGACTGACTGGAAGCAGAAGTGCCAGGGCATGACCCTTTGACCCTAGAGTTCACAGGGCCAACGGCCTGCAGAGGCTGAAGCCTTGATCCCATCGGGAAGGCACTCCTCATTAAGCAATGCCGCCAGACTTGGGGTCCAAAGCATACAGTTGCCTGCTCCCTCCTGGGCTTCATTTCTAGGCCCTGGTATACACGTATTTGTTTTAAAAAAATCTAAGCCAATCAATCTTGTCTTGATGAACTTGTTTGAACAAGGCTAACATTTGTTGATGGAGGGATGGGGATAAAATTGTCCTGGCATGTAGCATCATGGGAGGTGTCCCAGTCCCAAGGACAGCCCAGAGAGAAACGCCATAGGCCTCCTGTTCCCTGCTGCATAACCTGCAAGCAGCACTGTGAGTGGGCTTTGTCTGAACCGACTTCAGAGAGCTACCGGCTCAGCTGACTTTCAAAGGCAGCCCGTTCTTCCTGAGGGTTTTGCCCTTAAAACCAGGAAACCCTCAGGGACAGCTCTGACTGGAGGAAAATCAACACAGCTCATGACAGCTTCCGAGACACAAATGTGACCAATTTTTCCTTAATGCTGTCGGACACAGCCGTCATAAACATCCCCAAAGTGGAAGGGCCAGGCTGGGTGTTGCAGAAAAATTCCACTGCAGAGAGATTGAAATCATGACACCTTTACAGCTCTGAGAGGAAATGAGATGACTGAGTGTTAAAATGCCCTGGTGAATTGGGGGGAAACGAGGAAGTTGTTCATTCTTGCTAATTACAGTCTGGGTGTCAAGTTTTCATTTTCAATTTGGGCAGGATATTACGGACTTTGTTTGCTTATGTGTTTTGGGTCTAATGAAATTGCCAAGTACAATCTTCTACCTTCATGGAACTTCAGGACAGGAAAGCCAGTATCTGTTGAGCACATTTTATGTAAATACATTTCCTTCCTCACCTCACTGGTTCTGGGGACAGTCTTCTGATACCATTTTTCCTCCTTGTTCAGTCTTTTCTCTAGAGCAGGATTTCTCCATCTCAGCAGACATTTGGGGCTGGGTGGTTCTTTGTGGCAGGTCCTGTTCTGGGTGTTGCAGGATGTTTAGCAGCTCCTCTGGATTCCACCTATTTGATACCAGTAAGGTAGGGAGGAATGTGGGGAGAATAAACACCTCCAGCTTCTCCCTAGATGTGGAGGTTGCCAATGAGCTAATGCTCAAGAGGGCTATTTCTCACATATGTGCAATTTAGATGGAGGAATCTTTTGCTAGTAATATTTTTTAAATTATTATTAAGGTAAAAAGAGAGAAATTGAGGTTACAATGTGTGTTTTAAAAGTACTTAAAAGGAGCTTACCTAAGCTCTCAAAATATTTTTGCATTGCAAAAATGGATTATTTCTAAACTTTCTTGCAGCACAGGAAATACTGGTGTGTTCACCTTACATATTAGATCTGGATAAGAGATGCTTCTGGTCACGGCCACCTCTGCTGTACTATTGCTGTGCTGTTAAGGGCAACACTATTAATAGTGTTTAGGACAATTACTATTGTTAAGAGCAGCATTGTTATTGCTATGAAGCTTCACTTCCCATGGCTAACTTGAGAGAATAATTGTTTTTGCTAATGACTGGAGACATATCCTTCCTAGAATACTGGTGGAGTGGGGGGATGGGAGTGTCTTTTTTTGAAAGAATATAGTAGCCCCAAAACACAGCTCTCATATCTCCCTTCCTTTCCCTTTCCTTTCTTCTTTCTTCTTTCTTTTTTTCTTTTCCTTTCTTCTTTCTTTCTTTCTTTCTTCTTTCTTCTTTCTTCCTTTCTTCCTTTCTTTCCTTCTTTATCCTTTTTCTCCCTTACACAGTTCAGAAGAATCTGCAAATTGTTACCTTCCTCTGAGAGATTTTCCTCCATTAGAACATAAGCTCCCTAAGGGTAGGAATTATGCATAATTATCACCTTTTAATATCTTGGAGGCCTAATACAGTCCCTGCTTTGTTGTATGTCTTTAGTGAATGATAACTGAAAAAGGACGTAGGGAAGTGAGGGAAGGTGGGAGGAACAGAAACAAAGATAGGCGGGAGAGAGGGAAGAAGATAGGAAGAAAGGAAAAAGAGAAGGGAGGGAGGAAGGGTGAACATCAATGTTACATTTACATTTTTCACTATTCAGATTTGTTCCAAACTCTAAAAAATTTACCCAATTGAACTTTAGCCAAAATTGCTCTTTTCGTCATATAAATATCAGTAGCTCTATCATTAGTAGCTCTTCTGACATCCAGCATTTCATGCAGAATGGAAAGAATCAATGTGCTGGTTCAGGTGGTCCAAAAGACACAAGTGAATGAAAACTGACATCATGAAAAGGTAATCAAAAATAATAAGTCGATAGATGCTGAGCTTTTCAAGTTATACGCATTTCCATTAACTTTAAATTTTAGAAAAGGGAACAAAGATTTCTACTTTGAACCCATTAAAGATAAACAAAATAAGAATCAAAAAAATAGGTTTAAAAGTCCTTCGATCCAAAATTTTGAACAAAGCCAAACATTTATTTTTTCCTTTTCTACAGACTTTCAAAGGCAACTGTCACTTCTGTAACATCATCTTCATATCACATCATTTTTTCAACTCTGAAGTTTAGCTCATTTTCTCTAGTAATATATATTTATTGAAGAAAATTCTGAAACATATCAAAGAGCTCATAGGAAAAAACAAAGCAAAATAAATGCCCATGGTGTTCCAGGAATCATTTAATAAATGAAATTTTTCATTTTCATAAAACCTCATTTCTGCTACTTAATACTATATGAATCACTCTGCCTTTACATCCTGATTCAGGACCTAATTCTTTATTTGCCATTAATGAGAAGTGCTATATAGTTTTGAAGTGTGTTTAAAAGTCTTATTTTAGGACCTGAGCCAAAAGGCAAGGCTCTCCAACTCATTAACCTGCTTCATAAACTTTAAACCACTGTTTCCTACGGGAGAAAAACATACCTGGGAATAGAGTTACTATTTTAATTCTTTCCTTCTAACTATTTCAAGACTGGTTTATCCCCATTTCATCTGAATGAAAATTACTTGAGAATATTTCCTCCCTTGTGCAATAAGAGACTTAACAATCTAATTCTGGTTAAGAAATCCAATTGCTTCTATCAGTCAGAGAACCAGAAGCTAAAGAAAAATTAAGAAGCAAACAAAATCTGCCATGACAACATAGGGAGCCCCATAGAGGTGCTGCTGGATTAGAAGAACCAACAGCTTGAACTTCTGGACCCTGTTAGTCCGAGCAGAGTTTCCTCAGCCTCTGATACAAGGAGAGGAACCATGGCCCTGGGTAGTGTTCATCCAAAACCATTACCCGAGCATTTCCTTTCCAACAAGGAAAGGGAATTGTTGGGTTTGGTTTATATGAATTTCATTTGTTTTCCACCTCAGGATTAAGTTCTTTGGCTGGGAACTGGGACATTCTGCTTCAACAGGCCTCAGCCTGAAAGCCACCACTTCTCCCACTTCTGTACATGGGAGCTGGCATCAGACCTACTCAGGAAGTGACATTCCCAGCTTCCAGGGGACCCGTGGTCAGGACTTCCTACCCTGCTCATGGAAGCCTGCTCATGGACCAGGAGGGGCTGCTTTCCTGGCCCAGGGCTGGGTCTATGCCCACAATTTAATGACAGGCTGGAGCCAAGTGCCTGTGCTGAGTGGGCAAGCTGTGTGCTTGCTTGGGGCTTTTCAGTCATCAAAAGCCTTGGCAGGCACTGTTCCCAGGCTGTTTCCACCTTGACCTTGAAATTCTAAGCTAAATTATCTGCACATTGTTATCAGTGGTCAGAATATTCTGCCAGCACATTAGACCTCTCCAGTGTGGTCTGCTCTTGTGCAGAATCAATAGAAGACCTGGCCTCCATTTCAAGACCTTGTGCCCCCAGAGCCTGGCAAACATATGTAGATATGAATGTCGACAATCAATCATTGACAAACATCTGAAATGTAGGAAAACCTTGTTAATCCACTATTGCTGATTCCAAATAGCTTGTAACTTGAAGCAACTGCTGCTCCTGTCCTCCATGGTTCTTTAATGAAAATATTAAATAATGTAAACTGGCAGATGGGATGTTTATTCTTCCAGGTCCCTGGTATTTCAAATTTTTAGGACAGTGCTCTAATTTTATTTTCTTCATTAAGTAACCCATATTATTTTCCTATATCCACCAATCAAGTTCTCCCTAAGAAGTTTTATAACTGGAGATACAATTGCATTCATGTTCTGATAAGAAAGCTGTCTCATAGAGTCTAAATAAATTGTTAATATCAACTAGAATGCTAAGCGTGAGTTAGTAACTCCATGTTTAAAAGGAATTTTTGTCTTATCAAAAACGATAAGCTGAGCATGGTAGCACTCACCTGTAATCCCAGCAACTCAGGAGGCTGAGGCAGGATGACTATAAGTTCAAGACCAGCCTCAGCAATTTAGTGATACTCTGAACAACTTAGTGAGATCCTGTCTCAAAATAAAAAATAAAAAGGATTGGGTATGTAACTCAGTGGTAAGTGCCCCCAGATTCAATCCTCAGTACTTAAAAGAAAAAAAAGTTAAATGTTTATTTCAGAAAGTTTTGAATATAAAGAATAGCACAAAGTAAAGCAAAATAAGTGCCCAAGAACACACATGCAGAGAAAACACTCGTTTATTTATTGTGAGGCTATGAAGATGTTGATCTATACAGAAATGAGAGGGGAGGGAAGACAGAGAAAGAGTGAGAGAGAGAAGAGAGGGAGAGTCCTACATAATCTACTCTTTTTACTTATTTAAAAAAAGTTGATACCTCCTTTATAGTAATTTGGATCCAGAGTATTCAGTCATTATGGCTAATATCATAATGAACTCTATTTTTCATGAAGTAGAATTCATGATAAATTAGATGCAGCTCACATTCCAATTTCTGAAGTAAAGAGAAGCTCATTACAAGATGGTCTCACTTAGGAAGTAAAAATAAAGGCTAAATCCCAAGGACAATTTGACATGCTCAAATGCTGTACTGAGCAGATTGAGTCAAACTAGTGGTTCTCTACTTGGGGTGATTTTGTTCCCTAAGGGACATTTGTGAGGTCCAGAGACATTTTTGCTTGTCATAACTAGTACAATGGTGGTGCTGCTGGCACCTAGTGGGTAGAGGCCAGGGGTGTACTAAACATACTACAATGCACAGGACAGACCCACACAAAGAATGGTCTGAACCCAAATGGCAATAATGCTGAGGGTCAGGAGCATTGAGTTATATTGACTGCATTGTATTCCCCAAGAATCATAATCTATGTGGTCACATAGATTCAAAGAAAACTGAAGACCAGAAGCTACCTGCCCTTCATATGACTTGGTAGGTAGGTGAATAGTCTGACAAGGAAGCATAATATTTCAAAGCACTGGTGTGAAGACAAAATGAGTGTGTAATAGTTTAGCAGCTGGAACATTATGAATAGACTAATAAATGGGTCACTGTTATCATTATTACCTAAACCCAGCATCTTTTGACACTTGATTTCCAAACTGTGATGCATAGCTGAGATTTCCTCTAGTCCTGAATAAGTCAATAAAGGGCTCCTGGAGAAAATGGAATCATTTCTTTAAGAGTTCACTTGAGTTCTAAACAAGAGTAATGCATCATGTGGATTAAGTCTTTTTTTTGGTTACCAGCATTCTGTAATCACAGTATAATCAAATGGTCTAAGAAATTCTTCAAGTTACAGGTTGTTTTCTGGATGCTAAGCACCTTCTAATGACAAATGCTAAATGAATTTGTGGTAAATGTTTTAACGATATTCTACTGAACAGTTTTTCAGCCAAGTAAATCTTTACCTTTAGGATTCTAGACAGCTATCATCTGGCTGTTCTTCCCAGCATTAACTAATCACCGGTGAAAAATACAAATGTCATTCACAAATCATATCAAAGACGGGAACAGCTGGAATCAAATTCAAGAGACTGCATCATTTTATCATCTTGACATTAATCATTCTGCATGGATACCACAGGCAATCTGGAGCACAGAATAATTTATGTTGCAATATAAATGTTAACCATTTAGGGCTGGGATACTCTCTTTCTACTGTCTTTCTCCAACCCAGAACACCCCTAGAGACTCAAGTCCAAGGATTACATGAAAGTGTTTTATGAAACATTATTTATAAAGTGGCCATGAAAGCTGGAAAAACATGCCCAATATATATAAGACTGAATTGTCTGACAATCTATGTTAGCGGTCAGCAAACCATGAACCTCAGAACAAATCCAGTCCATTGCCTGTATTTCTATGACCTGTGAGCTCAGAATGGTTTTATATTTTTAAATGATTGGAAAAAATAAAAATAATAATATTTCGTGGTATGTGAAATTCATATGAAATTCAAATTTCAGCTTCCATAAAGAACCCTTGATTGGAACACAGTCACACCTATTTACTTACATATTGTTTATGGCTACTCCCCTGACACAAGGGCAGAGTTCAGTAGCTGCAAAAGAGATGTTATGATCTACCAGTCCTAAAATATTTACTCTCTGGCCTTTTACAGAAAAACTTTGCCCACCCTGATCTAGGGATGAAAAGACACAATACTATATTTTTTTTCCTATGCAAAATTACAAATTTACTGAACATCTGTTGGGTTTTGCCTGCCTCACTGCTGTGCACCAATCAGATGGCGGACCAGTACCCTGATGGGCAATTAGCTCTCCTCCATTGTCAGTGGTCTTAATGGGAAAGTAATTCCTAACACGCCCACACAATATGTCTGCTATTTCCACCTTCTAGTCCTTTGACTTGTACCTATGATTTCCAGGGGAGTTCTCTACAATGAGCTCTTCATGTGTTCATTCAACAAATATCTCTGGGGTACTTTCTATTTTTCAGGCATTATGATAGGCTCTGTACAAGCTAGAGAAAGACTTAGCACCCATGGAGTTTAAAGATATAAAACAGATGATAAACAACTAAGTAAATGGCAAGTGACATCAGATAAGGATAAGAATTACAAGGAAAAAAAGTTGGATTTTTGAGGAGGAGTGAGAGAAGTTAGTTAATGTCAGTCAGTACTCAGGAATGGCATCATGGAGGAGAACATATCGTATGTGTGCTGCCCATTGACATGGACTTGGAAATGTCAAGTGGGCAGTTTTTAGCTCAAACTAGACATTAAGTCTAGAGATAGAAAATTTAAAACTATGAATCTTTAAGGAGAAATTTACCCCTGATCATCTAAAATGAGAGAATAGAGAAGTGAAGAAAAGGTGGTATCCAAGGAAACCAAAGGAAGAAATGATTTGAGAATGAAGAAGTAATTCTAATGATGAGGGAAAATTCAGGAGCGGGCCCATAAGAAATACAGCAGCACTGGTTTGATGCAGATTACTGAGTGCTACAGTCCCAATTGCAGGTAGTTCTGAGGTAGAGAAGAGATACCCTTCAATGTACAGCAAGAACAACATCACGTTTCCCACTATTCCTAGGAAGACAGATGCCTGAATTGGTTTCAACATGAATTCAGAGTTGGTTGCTAAAGATCTGGTTGGATTGTTCTTAGGTAGAAGAAACAAGAACGAGGGGATTAGTGGCAAGATTGGGAAGCAACAAACCTTACTGATTGGGCCTACAGCATTACACTTTTCATGTCACATTTGAACACTAATTTGGTTACCTCATGGCAAAATGTTCAATTTCCCCAAAGCAGTGTGGTAGAATGTGTGACAAAAACTTCTTGGTATGGAGTTATCACTAAGAAATAGCCATTCAGGTGAAAGACTACATTTCCCAGGTTCCCTTGCAGTGAGATATGGTTAGATATTAGATACGGTTAATGAAATGTGAGCAAAAGAGACATACCTCACATGAAGGGCTGGCCTGTAGATTTTCTTTTTTTTTAAAATTAATTAATTTATTTATTTTTTATTGTAAACAAATGGGATACATGTTGTTTCTCTGTTTCTACATGGCATAAAGGCATACCATTTGTGTAATCATACATTTACATAGGGTAATGTGTGATTCATTCTGTTATTTTTTTCCCTTCCCTCCCACCCCTCTTTTCCCTCTATACAGTCCTTCCTTCCTCCATTCTTGTCCCCCTCCCTAACCCTAACTCTAACCCTAACACTAATCCCTCCCACCCCCCATTATGTGTCATCATCCACTTATTAGCGAGATCATTCGTCCTTTGGTTTTTTGAGATTGGCTTATCTCACTTAGCATGATATTCTCCAATTTCATCCATTTGCCTGCAAATGCCATAATTTTATCATTCTTTATGGCTGAGTAATATTCCATTGTATATATATACCACAGTTTCTTTATCCATTCATCAATTGAAGGACATCTAGTTTGGTTCCACAATCTGGCTATTGTGAACTGAGCAGCTATGAACATTGATGTGGCTGTATCTCTGTAATATGCTGATTTTAAATCTTTTGGGTATAGGCCAAGGAGTGGGATAGCTGGGTCAAATGGTGGTTCCATTCCAAGTTTTCTAAGGAGTCTCCACACTGCTTTCCAGAGTGGCTGCACTAGTTTGCAGCCCCACCAGCAATGTATGAGTGTACCTTTCTCCCCACATCCTCGCCAACACCTGTTGTTGCTTGTATTCTTGACAATCGCCATTCTAACTGGGGTGAGATGGAATCTTAGGGTGGTTTTGATTTGCATTTCTCTTATTACTAGAGATGTTGAACATTTTTCCATATGTTTGTTGATTGCTTGTAGATCTTCTTCTGTGAAGTGTCTATTCATTTCCTTAGCCCATTTGTCGATTGGATTATTTGCATTCTTGGTGTAGAGTTTTTTGAGTTCTTTATAGATTCTGGAAATTAGTGCTCTATCTGAAGTATGATTGGCAAAGATTTTCTCCCACTCTGTAGGCTCTTTCTTCGCATTGCTGATAGTTTCCTTTGCTGAGAGAAAGCTTTTTAGTTTGAATCTATCCCAGTTGTTGATTCTTGCTTTTATTTCTTGTGCTATGGGAGTCCTGTTGAGGAAGTCTGATCCTAAGCCAACAAGTTGAAGATTTGGACCTACTTTTTCTTCTATAAGATGCAGGGACTCTGGTCTGATTCCGAGGTCCTTAATCCATTTTGAGTTTAGTTTCATGCATGGTGAGAGATAGGGGTTTAGTTTCATTCTGTTGCATGTGGATTTCCAATTCTCCCAGCACCATTTGTTGAAGAGGCTATCTTTTCTCCATTGCATATTTTTGGCCCCTTTGTCTAGTATGAGAAAATTGTATTTATTTGGGTTTGTGTTCGTGTCCTCTATTCTGTACCATTGATCCACCTTTCTATTTTGGTACCAATACCATGCTGTTTTTGTTACTATTGCTCTGTAGTAGAGTTGAAGATCTGGTATTGCGATACCCCCTGCTTCACTCTTTCTGCCAAGGATTGCTTTAGCTATTCTGGGTTTTTTATTCTTCCAGATGAATTTCATAATTGCTTGCTCTATTTCTGTAAGGTACATCATTGGGATTTTAATTGGAATTGCATTGAATCTGTATAGCACTTTTGGTAGTATGGTCATTTTGACAATATTAATTCTTCCTATCCAAGAACATGGGAGATCTTTCCATCTTCTAAGGTTTTCTTGAATTTCTTTCTTTAGTGTTCTGTAGTTCTCATTGTAGAGGTCTTTCACCTCTTTTGTGAGATTGATTCCCAAGTATTTTATTTTTTTCGATGCTATTGTGAATGGGGTAGTTTTCCTAATTTCTCTTTCTGAAGATTCATCACTTATGTATAAAAATGCCTTAGATTTATGTGCATTGATCTTATATCCCACTACTTTACTGAATTCACTTATGAGATATAAAAGTTTTCTGGTGGAATTTCCTGGTTCCTCTAAGCATATAATCATATCATCAGTGAATAGGGATAGTTTGAGTTCTTCTTTTCCTATTTGTATCCCTTTAATTTCTTTGGTCTGTCTAATTGCTCTGGCTAGAGTTTTAAGGACGATATTGAAAAGAAGTGGTGAAAGAGGGCATCCCTGCCTTGTTCCAGTTTTTAGGTGGGTATGCTTTCAGTTTTTCACCATTTAGAATGATATTAGCCATGGGCTTAGTGTAGATGGCCTTTACAATGTTAAGGAATGTTCCACATTATCTGAAATGTGGATGGATACTCCAGCTTTTTTGCTGAGTCCATGTGCATGGTATGTTTTTCCCCATCCTTTCACCTTTAGTCTATGGGTATCTCTTTCTATGAGGTGAGTCTCTTGCAGGCAACATATTGTTGGATCTTTCTTTTTAATCCAATCTGCCAGTCTATGTCTTTTGATTGATGAATTCAGGCCATTAACATTCAGGGTTATTATTGAGATATGATTTGTATACCCGGTCATTTGGTTCATTTTAAAAATTTTATTTATTTATTTATTTATTTGACACAACTTGGTTCCTCCTTTATTTGACAGTTCCTTTAGGATAATTCCTCCCTTTGCTGATTTGCTTCTTTGTGTTTTATCTCTTTCTCATGGAATATTTTGCTGAGAATGTTCTGTAATGTTGGCTTTCTTTTTGTAAATTCTTTTAGCTTTTGTTTATCATGGAATGATTTTATTTCATTGTCAAATTTGAAGGTAAGTTTTGTGGGTATAAGATTCTTGGTTGGCATCCATTTTCTTTCAGGGCTTGGTAAATGTTGTTCCAGGCCCTTCTAGCTTTTAGGGTCTGAATTGAAAAATCTGCTGATATCCGTATTGGTTTCCCCCTGAAAGTAATTTGGTTCTTTTCTCTCACAGTCTTTAAAATTCTGTCTTTATTTTGTATGTTAGGTATTTTCATTATAATGTGCCTTGGTGTGGGTCTGTTGTAATTTTGTGTATTTGGAGTCCTATACGCCTCTTGAACTTGATTTTCCATTTCATTCTTCAGATTTGGGAAATTTTCTGATATTATTTCATTGAATAGATTGTTCATTCCTTTGGTTTGTTTCGCTAAGCCTTCCTCAATCCCAATAATTCTCATATTTGGCCTTTTCATGATATCCCATAGTTCTTGTAGATTCTGTTCATGATTT
This sequence comes from Sciurus carolinensis, assembly GCF_902686445.1. Lineage (NCBI taxonomy): Eukaryota > Metazoa > Chordata > Mammalia > Rodentia > Sciuridae > Sciurus > Sciurus carolinensis. The sequence continues at coordinate 6,763,540 of NC_062232.1, read as the reverse complement.
CTTACCATCTTCTCCGTTTGTTCAACTTTGTTTTCAAGGTTAAATATTTTGTCTTCAATATCTGAGGTTCTGTCTTCCAGGTGTTCTATCCTATTGGTTATGCTTTCTATGGAGTTCTTAATTTGGTTTATTGTTTCTTTCATTTCAAGGATTTCTGTTTGGTTTTTTTTCAATATCTCTAACTCTTTATTGAAATGATCTCTTGCTTCCTGTATTTGCTCTTTTAACTGTCGATTGGTGCGATTATTCAATGCCTGCATTTGCTCTTTCATCTCATCATTCAATGCCTGCATTTGCTCTTTCATCTCATCATTCAATGCCTGCATTTGATCTTTCATCTCATTGTTTGCTTCCCTGATCATTTTAATTATGTACATTCTGATCTCCCTTTCTGTCATTTCTTCTGCCATGCTGTCGTTGGATTTTATTGATGTAACTTCTAGATTTGTTTGTGGCATTTTCTTTCCTTGTTTTCTCATATTGTTCAGGAATCAGTGGATCATTAAGATATTGCAGATTTCCTCTATGGACTTATAATGTCCCTGAAGATTGCTAGTATATCCCCTCTTATCCTTCAGTAGCCTGCAGTCTTGGAGGAAGTTGATAATGCGGTGTTCCACAAGGAAGTTGCCTCTCTAGGGTTGGTGACCCTCAGGTGGGGTATATTCCCTGATAGTGGGCAGAGGTGCCTCCACTTGTTGACCAATGATCAATCAAAGGGGAACTAGGCTGCGGGCTGAGGCAAGGCCTGTTTGTGCCTGTGTCTCTGATTTTACTGTCCTTGTGGGAAAACCTCACCCGGCGGGGAAGACTCACCCGGTGGGGAGGTCTCGCTGGTCAGTTCCCTCTAGAGGTTCCCCTCAATCTACAACTACCACCTGGGCTGGGCTGCCTTCCTCTGCAACGTTCCCAGGGGCCCGGACCTACCTCCTGGGCCTGGGAGCCTCACCGTTCGCAGACGAGTCTCCCTAGGGTGCCTCTCCTCAGAGAATCTGCCCGCAGTCCTGGAAACTTTGCTCCGCCCCTAGGCGTGTCTCTGTGTGGCTCTTCCACCAAGAAGCCGCCTAGGTCCTGGGACCCTGCTCTGTACCTAATCGCCTGGCTATGCGGCCCCTCCTCTGAGCCGCCACCTGGAGCCCCGTACAATAGCTCCGAGTCCCAGAGACCCGCCACCCACGTCTTCCTCCGGACAGCTGTTCAGGGTTCCGACGCAGTCACTAGGGTCCAAGCAACTCACTTTGCGTCTCCTCCTCCCCCCAACCACCCGTAGCCCTAGGCAGTCACTCCGAGTCCAAGTGACCCGCTCTGTTCCTCCTCCTCCTCGGGGTAACCCCCCCGGGTGTTCAGGAGCGGTTGCTCGGAGACCAAGCGTCCCACCACGCTCCTCCTCCAGGCAGGCCACCAGTGTTCAGGAGCAGTCGCTTTGAGTCCAAACAACTCACCACTCACCTCCTCCTCTGGCAACCGCCTGTAGCTCTGATGCAGTCACTCCTAGACCAAGTGACCCACCGCGCTTCTCCTCTTCCTCCAGGCAGCACCCCGGTGTTCAGAAGCGATCGCTCTGAGTCCAAACAGCTCGCCACGCAGCTCCTCCTCAGGCAGCAGCCCGGAGCCCCAGTGGTTGCTCCGAGTCCAAGCGCTGTGCTGAGCCCCCTCCTCTATGATGATCCCAGTTGTCCGTGTTTACCGCTCCAGCGGGGGGGAGGGGCGTCTCGCTGGGCAACTCTACTTCACAAAGTTTCCTGCGTTCCGGGGCTACCGCCCCATCCGGGATGCCTCCCCAACGGGAGAGACTCACCCGGCGGCTTTGAGTTGGTCCCAAGTCTCTCACTATCTCCTTTTTTGAATCCTGCGTCCTGGAGCAACATGAAATGCAGCCGCCCTCTAGTCCGCCATCTTGAAACCTCGGCCTGTAGTTTTTCTACATGAATTTCCCTGTTCTCTTCCCCTTCCTGCTGGCTGTAATAAAGATGACCCCCTCCCTCCATCCCAGAGCAACCTTGGAAGTTTTACGTTCAAGATGGCAGAGTTTCTAACACCCTGTACCCCTGGATGACTACATGAGGGAGGGAAAGATATCCTTCCAACTTTGCACTTGCCCAATACTATTTCATGATCAAGACGCAAACTTCTATTGCATTATATCCAATATACATTTTGTTGTCTTTTGTTTCAGCAATTAGTCTACCTGAACCAATACAAACCTGAACCTCCAGATGAGATAACATAGTCTAGGATGATCTGGTGAGCCACACTGCTATGGATTGGGTGTTCATGTTCCCTGCCAGTTTATATGTTGAAAACGTTATCTCCAATATGATGCTACTTGGATATGGGACCTTTGGAAGATGATTATGTCATGAAGGTAGAGCCTTCATAGCAGGGTTAGTCCTCTTATAAGAGACAGGAAAGAAGTCACTTCCTCTCTTTCTCTGTTCTCTGCCACACTAGGACACAGCAAGAAGACAACCATCCATAAACCAGGAATAGAGCCCTCACCAGAACCTGACGATGCTGGCTCCCAATCTAGGATTTCCCAGACTCCAACACTGTGAAAAATAAATTTCTGTATTTTGTTTTAGCCATCCAGTCTATGGTATTCTGTTAAAGCAGTCCAAAATGACTGAGACACACACATATATTTATCAGCCTTTCCTATCTGGCTAACATGTTAAAGTTAGAATCTCTTGTACTTACTCATGGAAGTGACTTCCTGTAAACTTTGTCATAATTTTGGTTAGAAGCATCTCACTAGGGCAGTCCACACTAGAGAGGATGGATTACACAAAGACATTAATATCAAGAAACAAGGATCGTTGGAAGTCATATTAGAGATGGCCTACCAAATAAGTAAGATCAAGTAGTTGCAATAATGCAATAGAAATTCCTCTCGTCCCTTTGTGATAAAGTACTTGGCTTTGCATAGAGGAATCATCAAAGAGTTACCTCAAACAAGTCACAGGTACTATGAAAGAACAGGGTCCCAGGGAAAGAATTAGACTGCCACACTGCACATTTTTAATTCAGATGAGAGAGATCTTCCTCAATTGCAACTTTGAGGTTCAATGTGACCATTTCAATTCTTCTCTGTTCCTTTTCCCAAACTGCCTCATAAAACAAGCAATGTATTAAGGGTTCAGTCAGAGCAAAGTCACTGCTAAAATATGTCACCATCTTGAGATATATTGATCTGTGTATTTTTCATACTTAAATGATCTAACAATTTAAAATAATAGAAGAATGATCATACCCTGAGAATCTTCAACTAGGGACCAAAGACAGGAGACCTGAAGCATTTGGTACTGTAACATTGCCCATGACTCCAACAATAATTAATATATTTTGGTTAAAAAATAGTTCTTGGTGTTAAAAAATGCTTAACTAAGCTAAACCATGATTGGAAGATGAAAAGAAGTGAGCTCTCTAAATTATTTAGAGATGCCCAGAATCCATTCTGTAACATCAATATTTATGAGGAACAACTGGGGTGAATGTGAACATGAGCTTTCAACAGTGAGGTGCTACTAGTTTTCAAATGTTTTCACATGAAAACTGGTAAGGAAACCTCACCCATGAAACAGATAAAACCAGAGCTATTTTGATTACAACATTGGTGGATGCACAGAATTCCATTGGCCACTTGTGGGCACTAACTCTGGGAAGTGGATTTGGAAACATCTGGGTTATAGAACTGGAAGGTCCTTCTGCATTTATCTTTCTGTGCCTTTTATATCAAGATCAACTTGTTCTGCCTATTTACCCTGGAGAAACTAGCAGGCCAGTGTTAAGACAGCATTTGTCAGAAGTTCCATTTGTAGAAAGGTATCTTGGATGAGAATTAGCATTTTGGACCTAAGAGTTGGTCTCCTTCTGAGACTCAATAAATGATAGGATCAGGTATCCCCTATTCATTAACTGCTAAGTAGGCTCTGGGAGAAGGGTGAGGTATAGATACAAAACGTTTTTATGGGAGATCCTGGAAGACACCATTCAAAATCTCTCCAGTCTCTGTCTTGGAAGCATATGTTTCCATTGTTTTAAGAGAAGCATATCTTGGAACCTAAAAGAGCAAAGTAAATTAAAAACTTTAAGAAACTGTAGGAAGCTACTCTATTTACAATGGTGTGTCAGAGCGACCTCCACTTATAAGGATTGTTCCTTCTCTTTCAACTCACTTTGTTATTTTCAAAATACATGCATTTTGAAATTTCTGAAGACTTCATATAATCATTGTATTTCATTTATATGCCCCAAACAAACCATTTGGACAAAAAATTTATAGAATCTTTACTTACAACATTTTTACTCATGGCATCTTTACTTATAGCATTTTCTTTGTATTAATTATGATTGTGTTTCTTGATAATGTCTAATTAAGCATTATTTAATACAAGTAATTTCCCAAATGAAAGAACTTCCATAGCTGAGTTTAACTGAAACATTTGTCTGCTACTTTTTTCAGTTAATGATATTGACATTTTACTATATTAGTTCATTAGAGCATGAAACTTCCTGTCTTGTTTTTGAAAAGCTATTTTAGTACTTCATATAGAAGTAACTCTATACCACAGGGACATAGTGAATGCAATGAAACGATCAACTGCTCAGTGGGAAAGAAACCATTGCAAGTCCCTAATCATTATTTTTTAAGTGGAGCACATTTTAGACCTCTCACCTCATAGAGGCAGTCCATACCTTTTACTGCAATATATCTAAACAGATGCGTGGTGAAAGCAGATATTTTTCCCTGTTTCAATTTATTTGAAAAACTTTGCTCTCTCTTTTTGTAGGTCTGGGAGGCAGATGTGTTAATTTTTCTAAAAGAATGTCTACTTATCTATAACACATTTTGTTTTTCTGAGGATAGGACCACAACTATATTTCCTGTCCCACATGCTCTTCTTAAACACATCTTAGACATTTCTCTTGTCAAAGGTGGGAACCCATGTTCGTTCATCTTGAACCTTACTGGGTTTGTGACAGTGGTAATTTCCAAGCCTGTTATTTTGGGGTTTATCATTCTTGAAACCTAGACACCATGCTGTAAGGAAGCCCATGCAGCCTCAGAGAGAGGCTATGTGTATTATTCTGTTCCCAGCCAGATATGTGAGTGGGTCTCCAGATGATTCCAGTCCCAGTTATTGAGTCATCCCCAGTTTTTGAATCTTTTAGACTTTGTGGAACAGAGACAAGTCATCTTTCTGTGCTCTCCAAATCCTTGCCCCACTAAGCTGTGAACATAATAAAATGGTGGTTTTGCAGCATTAAGTTTGGCGTGGTTTGTTAGATAAAACAAAAAAAGGAATATTGACTTTCATTGGGTTGTCAGTTCAGTAACACAATTGTGTGGTGCTTTCAATCTCCAATATCTATTGAGCACCCATAATGTCTCAGCCACTGTACAAGTACCATAGATGGGAAAATATAGGAGGTAGCCTCTGCATTGCAGGAATTTGCAGTTTAGTCAAGAGAGACTGCTTGTAAACCAGTTAAATCAAGAATGGGTTTTAAGAATCATGATGAGTTTGCAGGGCCTATCCAGAGCACAGCCCTTTCTCTGTCTTGTCCCTAGCTCCACCATAAACCACAAGGGGCCTCATGCATATGAGAATGGATACTCCAGCTTGTGCATCCAACTGCTATCTGAATGCTCTACAAATAGCCACTTCCTTGGGCAACTCTGAGGCCTGAGAGTGCACCCAGCAGCACAGTGCACCCTGCCCTTAGATAGATGAGGGACACTTGGAAGAATCCATAAGGGGTCAGAAGCAGGCATAGGACACCGGGAAGGAAATTCCTAGGTCTCAGGTACCAGAGGCATGGTCTGGAAAGGGGTTTCACATCCACTTGGCCCAACAGAATCCTGAGCTTCGGGAGAGGTGTGGACAGAGGAGGACCCTGAGAGCATGAGACCTAGAATAAGGGCTGACTCCTGGGACTGGGGGAGATTCACTGGGAGCACAAAGCAGAAGTAGCATTCTTAGCCACTTATAAAAGGCATCACGGACTAGATGAAACTGCATCTGGAAAGACGTGTTGTTTGGAAGTGGGATTATTGGCATTCATGCAGATTTTGGGATTAGTATTATTCAGGATAACTGGTAGACAATCAGGTGATGAACTAAATATCTTCATTTTACATTGGTTTTGGTACAATGCAGGAGTCACACTGCAAACAAAAATCATCATCACAAGGGGCCTGACTTTGCAATTTGAACCTGAATTCTCCTCTGGGTTTCTACTACCCTCTATATATGCAACTTGTGAAGGACAACTACCCACTCTGAGTTTGAAAAAAGAGCTTACAAACCTTGTACCAGATGTATAAATTTATAAGCAAACAGACTTAAATTCTTTAAAGGAAGGTATCATACAAATGTACTGAATGAACACCAATTGCTCATTGCTCAAAAGGAAATTATCACCATCAAATCAAATCAACACTTAGACATTATTAATGTCCTTTCAAATTAAGAAGCAATGCCTAAACTCTATGTCAAAGGTCAGCAAATGCTTTCTGTAAAATCTCAAATAGAAATATTTTTGGCTTTGCTGGTCATAAGGTCTCTGTCACAATTACTCAATGCTACAATTATAGTGCAAAAGTAACCATGGACAATATGTAAACAAACAGAGGTGGTAGTGTTCCAATAAAACTTTATTTACAAATACAATCAGAGAGTCAGATTTTTCTTAAGGGCTGTAATTTACCAACTCCTCCTCTATGTAGTAGATTAGACAAAGAGGAATGAAAGGAAGGGAGGGGGAACAGGGATAGGAAAGACAGCAGAATAAATCTGACATAATTTTCCTATGTTCATATATGAATACACCACAGTGAATTCCTACATAAGGTACAGCCACAAGACTGGGAACCTAATTAGAATAAGATATACTCCACGTTTGTATAAATATGCCAAAATATACTCTATTGTCATGTATAACTAAAAAGGACAAATAAAACATTTTTTAAAATGAAATAATATCTGGGATTATTCCTTTCTAAGTAGGGTGAAAATTTTCAGTCATTAGATTACAAATAAAACTAAGCAGTGTAATCTTGGCTAGGACATGCAGAATGTGCTACAAATAATCAACAATATTAATGGACACATTGCCTTCTGTTTTCACCTGAAACAAAACATCCGTCATCATTAGTTACAGCACAATCCATTATGATTCTGTTCTTCTTGAGTTAATCATAAAGGAAAGACTATAAAAGAGCAATATAAAAGGGAAACATATTTCTAAAAATAAAAGAACATTTGTATTTGAGATTACTTTTCTTCAGAATCTATTTTTTTTCCTAAATCTTTAATCTTTTTCCCATCTCCACAGTAAGAACTTGAGACTATGGGCATTATATATATTACATATATAATAGCATATATAATATATAAATATATATATTATATATATATATATATATATATAAAATTATTTTTTGCAGGGCTGGTCATTGAACCTTAGGCCTTGTACATGCTAGGCTAGTGCTCTACCTCTGATCAACATCCCCAGCCCAAGCATCATTGCTTTATTCAGATTTTTTCTGCTGTGACTAAAAGATCTGACAGAACAACTATAAAGGAGGAAAGGTTTATTGAGGAGTTCATGGTCTCAGAGGTCTTAGTTCATAGAAGGCTGGCTCCATTCCTCAGGGCTTGAGGTGAGACAGAACATCATGGCACAAGAATGTGGCAGAGGGAAGCAGTTCACATGTTGATCAGAAAGCAGAGAGAGAGAGAAAGAGAGAGAGAGAGAGAGAGAGAGAGCCTCTACTCTCCAGATACACAATATATACCCCATAGTCACACCCCAATGTACCACTTCATGCAGCCACACCCACCTGCCTCCAGTTACCACTCAGTTAATCAATTTATTGATTAGGTTAAGGCTATAACCCTATCATTTCTGCTCCAAACCTTGCATTGTCTCACACGTGAGTTTTGGGGGACACCTCACATCTGAACCATAACAATCATGCATTTTTTAAAAATTAAAAACATTTATGTGGAAAATACATAAAGTCACAAACCTCAAAAAAGGTACAATTTACAGGTGAAATTAAAATACGAATGAAAACTGTAATATAAGACAGAGTAAGACAAGCAATCATAGAACTACATCTTCTCATAATGGGGAGAGGCCTTAAAATCCACCTGATCCAACCTAGTCCCTGTGTTTGGATTGCTTCATTGCATCCCTGAGATGGGGAGCTGTTGATTCATTGCAGACACACTAACTTCCAGGGACCCTACTTATTCAGGAAAATGCAGTTCTTGGCAGGGAAATCAAACACTGGTAGGCAAGCACAGTAATAATATTCCAAGAGAAGAGGGGGCCAGGACAGCTGTGACAGAAGAGTTACATTGTGTTAATGACCAATCCCTGGCATTTAGGCTGTGGGTGAAGGAAAGAAAAACCAGTTCCAGATTCCATCACAGTTCCAGTCCTACTTAGGGATGGACAAGAAAACAAGAAACCTTTCAGGAAAGAACAAGGCTGGGGAAGTAAGGCAAGGTTGGCAACAGATGACAATGACTTGTTGTTCTTGGTACTTTTGGACTAATATATTTAGTCGATTCTTAAGACCCTTTGTGTGGCTACCTGGAAGGATTAGCAGTTTGCCCAAGGAAGATTCCTATTTAGTGTGGCTCTTAAAATCTCTAAAATGAGGGAAAAGTTCTGAGCCTAACTTAATCTATGCAATGATGAGACAAAGAAGCAATAGTATTTCACACCACTTAAGGTCAAAATTTGTTCTGTCAATAGCACATTCTACTCTATCCATTCTCATTTTAATAGTACTGTTTTTGGCTATGTAATTTTGAGCCACTTTTTGGGGGGTATCAGGAATTGAACCCAGGATCACTTAATCACTGAGCCCTTTTTTATGTTTCACTTTGAGACAGGGTCTCAGTAAATTCTTAGGGCCTTGAAAAATTGCTGAGGTTGATCTCAAACTTGCAATCTTCTTGCCTCAGCCTCCCAAGTCACTGGGATTACAGGTGTGTGCCACCACACCGGCTTGAGCTGTTGTTTAATTTCTCTGAGTTTTAGTCTTCTCATCTTAAAAAAAGTGGGGGAAGCTATTGCTACTCACCTCATAGGGTTTCTAGGAGGATTAATTAGATCATGGCTATAATGTGTTATTGTGGGCAGTTATTTTTATTATCCACACTTCAGTTACCCTTCTCCAGTGCCTGTGCCCCAAATTTACATGGTGCACTACATTAGCTATTTATGGCTTACATGACAAACTACCACAAACTTGGCAACATAAAACAACATACATTTATTATTGTACAATTTCTTTGAGTTAAGAATTTGAACATGGTCTAGCTGGATTCCCTACTTCATGAACTGTCATAGGTCTTCAATCAAGTAACCAACCAAGGCTGGGATCTCATCTGAAATCTTGGCTAGGGATGGGTCTGCTTCCAAGTTCACTTAGGTGGCTATTGCCAGAATTCAGTTTGGACAGAATAGAAGTTAGGCTGAGGGTGTTTGGACTGATAATCTCCATTCCTTGATGACTATTTGCTAAAAGTCACCCTCAGTTCTTAGCCATGTGGGTCCCTCTAACATGGCAACTTGTTTCATCCCAGTGTGCCAGCCAGGAAGGCAATAGTGAGAGTCTGCCAGCAATATGGAAGTCATTATCTTAAGTAACCTAGTTTTGTAAATGATATCCCATCACCTTTACCATATTTTATTGGTTAGAAGTGAGTCACTAGATACAACCTAAACTCACAGGGAGGTAATAACACAAAAGCATAAACACAAGGAAGCATGGATCATTGGGGGCCATCTTAGAAACTGTTGACTACAGTGACCATGGCTCCTTCATTCTTGGCCCATAAGCTTTGGGTAACTCTCACATCCCTGATTCAGGAGTGGGGCATGTGATTAGGCCTCAGTCAATCAGAATAACACCTTCCCTAGGCTTTTTGATTGGTGATTAGTTCCAGGATATGCATGTCACCCATTCAGCATCAATAAGATTTTGAAAAGGTGCCTCTCTTTCTTCCCCCTGAACTTGAACCTAAGAAAATGCAAAACCTGGACCTACTGCCACCATCTTGTTATCACATGAAGTTTGAGCTGGAACCAATTCAAAGTAGATTAAGTCAAGAGATAGCAGGTGAGAAAAAGAAGAGTCAAAAGGAACTCCAGAGAGCTAAATAATACAGTATGTTTGGAAACATTAATTTCATGTTGATGAGGCCAAAGGATTTATCCATAGTTTTGCACCTTTCCATCCTCTGCCCTTTTTAAAAGTTGAACTAAACACAGAGGTCCTTTAATTTTTCATGAAGAAAAGTGCCAAATTCCGTGTTTAACAAATAAAAAAGCAGTGCATATTATTTGGCCAAAGTCGACACAGCCTAAGATACTTGAATTTCTAAAAATAAAGTTACATACAATCCTCTGAGGTGTTTGCTGGTTGATATTTAGAACTGAGGATTTAAACATAATCAGCATCCATGAAATGCAATCTCTTTCCCTTTTTTCTTAGTGCTTTTTTGACCAAAAGTGTTTCATAGACTGAACTCTCTAATGAGGGAATATTTATATGACATACCAAAGCAGATGTGAGTCTCGTTTTATGAAATCCAAACCCAGATGGTCTTTTCTTTCCATTGTCTTATGTAATTTATATGAAAGCAGAACATGAAAAAAATTCAAATGTAATTTCTTTTCCACCATTTATGCTTAATGGCCCTGTAATCACTTTCATGGCCTCAGTTTCTCTGCTGAGTCTCCAGAGGGTCTGTGGATTAGTTCATGTCACAGAGGTGCTTTACAGCAATTGGAAATGCCCAGCAAGAGTGGAAATGTCTGTTATCGTGAAACATGCATTTCCAATTTAGGGTATTCCACCATGTGTCCTCTGTAGAGTCCAAAATGCTCTTCTAATTTGAATCAGCCCAGAGGGTATAAGCTAAAAGAAAGACTCATAGATGGAAAAATAAAATAAAATAAAATAAAACGACTGACCCTGAACTCAACTTCTCTAAATGAGTTTTCTTGGGGAACATTCTATTTTGTTTGGACATCTATGGGGAAATGGAAAAGAGGATTGAGGGATGAAAGAGAAGAGAATACAAAAGGGCTCTGAGAGGTGTCTAGGAATTTCTTTTTACTTTAGGATTGCTAGAATATGACGGAGAGAAGGTTTAATTTTTCCACTTGGCTTAGTGACAGTTTCTGCCACCTTCTCAGACATTACCTTGACAACCAATTCATGCTACATACTTTAGAATTCGTTAGTAGGCTTAGAACAGAATAATAACACCCATTTACTTATCCTCTATTTAAAATTGTATTTGTAAATGTTGGCTTCAAACACTCCAAAGGGCATTTGGAGTGCCATGGATTGCATTAAATCTTTCTACGTAATGTAGTATATTTCCCAGCACCTCATAAATTGCATGGTATTCATATATTCAAGTGTAGAGATACCTGGGATTCCCTTTGAAATTAAAAATGACTTTCTACTCATTTCTCCTTGAATTCAATTCCACACATTCCCAAAATCGTTGCATGATGAAATGAGCAAGGGAGGCCTGAATTCAGGCGTGATTTCCTCCACCAGTGACCAGATACCTGGAGAGCTTGAAGGACAAGAAAGTCAGTCATTCGGAGCCATAAATGACTATAGGTGGGTGCAGGTAGAAAAGTCTTGTAAGACAGAAGAAAATTTGCATCAGGGCTCTGGAAACATGGAGTCTGGAAATTTCCAAAAGCCAAGTAGAGTTGACATTTGGATGTGTTCCTGAGCACAGAATTGTAAGTATATTTAACTCAAGGCACTTAGTGCTTTGTATTTTCCTCTCTGTGCTTCTAAAACTAAATGCAAAAAAAAAAATGCTTTTCCACATTCATAGGCAGCAGCCAAGAGGCAACAAGAGAGTTAAAAAAATTTACACACCATTAAACTTCAAGTCCCTCATAGCACTGTGAGCTTTTATGACAGATGCTGAAAATATGTGCAGCCTGAATAGTGCTGGAGGATTGGGTCAAGTCCTCCATCATTTCACTCTTTTTTGAGTTTATTTTTTCAGGAGACAGACCTTAAAATGTCTTGTATTTCCCGTTCACCAAGTCTGTCCTTCCAACAGCACCTTCATTCCCCTGACAGCATCCTGTCAGCAAATATAAGTCAATAGAAGCCATTTCTTCCCAGCAGGTCCTATGACTCCATTCAGATCTGAGTACCATCAGGGCGGTGTTCACTTTCCCCAGATTAGAGATATCCCCATTAGGCTTGACTGTGAACATGGAGTCCCAAGGAAAATTTATGTGGATGAGGTTTATGAAATCTAAATTGTTGCATATACCCAGTGTGTGATTGCTTTTCCTACGGGTTCGCAGAGGAATGGGCCCAGGTCTCTGGGGAACTATGAAACAAAATGAAAAGCACACGATGCATCAGCAGTCACTGGGTAAACTCTCGTGCTTTGTAAACTTTGGGGAATTGGAAGCACAATCTTCATGCTTTTGGTGAGCTGTCCATTCAGTAGTTCAGAAGTCCCTGCCCAATCATGATTTAGCTCTACACAACCAATATTTCACTTTTTATATGTAGTTAGCTGCCACAGCATGCTGCAGTTTCCAAGTGGATGTCCTGAAGTTGCCCCAGTGAACACTGTCCACCAGCTGACCATAAGAGAGAATCTTCCTTATTCTCCCAACTGAAGAAGCAACAAGGGCATTTGGTTGTCAGATGATTTATATCTCATAGGCAGCTTCACATATTTTTAGAGTTATATCAGTGACTAAAACCACACAGTAAATACCTCCAGATTCAGAGTACTCTTAATTTTTTAAAAAAGCACAAACCTTCAAATCTAAGAAATGTTTTCATGATTTCCATAAGACACAATTGATTTTAATAACTAAATTACCCCAAAGAGAGCCCTAATGAGTACCACAGATCCCCCTAAATGGAAAGAATATCATTCTGCATTTTAAGAGCTTGTGAACATAAAGGTATATTATTTAATCATTTTTCATGTTAATCATTTTCCTCCTATGTTTCAGTAGTCTTCCATTTCCATAGCAAATGCATTTTGGTAGTGAAACCATATTTTCTCCGTTAAGAAATTTTGCTTTAAACAAAGCCTCACCCATAAAAGAAAAGATAAGCATCTAATTGGAGAACCTTTGGAGTTTCAAGTTAGAATTTTGATGGTGCAGCTTACTGCCTGCTTTGGCTGAGAATGTCTGGATGTCTGCACACAAGAGCAGACTCACTCTGCTTGTCATGTTTTTAACTTTAATCTCTGCTATAAAAAATTGCATTGTTGGCCCTTGAAAAGCTTCTATTGTCAAAAGGGAATATAATAACCTTTCCTGCTTATTGGCCAGGTGTCCCGCAGTAACAACCCATGGTGATGGAGTGGTGTGTCGCCTCTGCTGTTATGCCTTGGTGATATCGCTGGGTTGCAGTCACGATGCTAATGACCCTGGGTGAGAGCACGGCTGGGCCAAACATAGCATCTCACACAATGAAGCTGGGCTGGGGGGGTGACTGCTGGGAAACTTGGGAAATACAATAAGCTTGATCTCTCATGTGGGAAAATCCATGGTGTTTAATAGCTTCATAAAGTGGCATGCTTTTGTCTCTGTATATAAAGTCCCCAGTAAATTCTTACATTACCGCCATTATAAAATGCAGCAACGGAAACGTTGAGCTGTGCTATTTGATCCCCGGTGGCAAAGGTTAGGAAGAACCAAAATTCATAATGACTTCCAAGAAAATACTATTAGAGTGTAATTTAAGAAGGCTTTGCGGCCATAATTTTCAGTGTGATGCAGAACGTGCTTTCGTGACATACACACCCCCATCAAAATGGTAACGCTTCACAAGGAAAATTGACAAGAATAAAAAAGATGAAAGGTCAGTAGGGAAATGAAGAGTATAATCATTTGCGCCAATTGGCTCCACTGCACGATTTCAAGAAAGGAGACCGCATGTTGTTAGATATGATTCTCTGATAATGCAGAAGATTCCATTCTCCATTCTGAAAGGATACTGCTTTCTTTGTAACTGTAATTTCCATGTGTACCTTGCAGCCTGTGATTTGAGGCTGATACCAGAATTTCCATTTCATCATCATGGGTATTGCTCACATACTGTTGGAACTTATCTTGATATGGAGACCTGCTAGTGACTTATATGAAAGTGGTAATCAGGATTTTCCCCAGGTCCCATGATACAGTCCCAACCCATGGGCATGTATCATTTCACTGGATGGTGGTAATAATCAGTGAGGAAGTCAGCACAAAGTCTCATAAGGATGATGTTAGGATAAAACTAATAGAGAAATCCTCCAATACCCACTAATTGGGGCAGTGGGGTGTTATGGTTATCTAACTACCCAGCTGAAGATAGGATTAGCCTAAGTAGATTAATTTTCTGCTATGTAAAACAGTACATATTTAATATTGAATAAAAAATATGCAATTGATTTCATAAGTTAATAAATGCATTCTATTTGAGAGGCTAGAACAGAGGTTGAACAACTTCGTCTGTAAAGGACCAGCTAGTTCTTTGTGGTCCATACAATTTCTATCTCAATTATTCAACTCAGTCACTGTAACACAAAAGCTGCTGCAGATAATACATAATCAAATGGTATGGCTTTATTTCAAGAAATTTTTTTTAACAAATAGTCCACTCCATGAATCAGCCTGAGTTGACTCTGGTTTGCCAACTCCTGGTCTAAAACAGCCTTGTCCAAGACAAATATGATGGTGAGACACATAGTTAAAGCTAAACTTTCTAGTGGCCAGCTTAAAAAACATTAAAAAGAAACAGGTAAAATTCATCTTGATAACATTTATTTAACCCAATTTATCAAAAATATTACCACTTGAATACATAATCAATAAAAATTATTAATGTCTTTATACCATATCTTTGGCAACTGGTGTGTAGTTTTTTGTTGTTGGTGGTGGTTTTTGTTTGTTGGTTGGTGTTTTGGTACTGGGGGATTGAATTCAGGGTCTTTTGCATGCTAGGCAAACACTCTACCACTGAGTTACATCCTCAGTGCCCTCCAGTATATATTATACAATTACAGCACAACTTAGTGGTGACTAATCACATTTTAAGTACTCAATGGTCACAGGCTAATGCCTACTGTTTTGGACTGTGCAGATTTAGATGTTTTGTCACAGTTATAAATGGTTCCCTAAAGTTAACTTTGTCTCCCACTTTGCTGATTGACAAAGTTAGAATTACTGGTGTGAGGTGGTGAGTGGGGATCCTTCTCCAGAACTGGAAGTTAGGACTCATTGTAAGAAAAACCACAAGGTTCCCACATCCTAAGCTTAGAGGGCCACCAACTATTGGCAGCTACCTACTCCCCTGAGGAACACACCTGAGGGGTCCTGTCCACTGAGCATTCCAACTCCTATCTCAGAAGATGCCAAAGAGGCCTTTATGATGGATATAGGTTTAAATATATTCGTCCTCTTTCAGGAAGGGGCATGGCCTTTAGACCAGACTCTTCCCTAAAGCCAAGGGGGAGAGCTCCCTACAAAATCTCTCGCCACTATCTGAGAGAAGAGAACATTCTATGGTGGAATGCTTTCTTGGCTACTGAACATTCAGCTCCACCCCAGATTATAGGAGTGAAGAGAGGAGTCTTGGGGAAAGGTGAAATATTTGGATACAAAGAGAAAAAGGTGGCAACTCTTCATGGGTTTGCCACCTGTGTCTGCCAGCCCCAGAGCTGGTATTACTGGAGATTGGTTGGCATTAGATATGTAGGTCTATCTGGAGCAAAGGGCACAGAGGTATGCCTATTGTATACATGACCATGGAGCTGCAGACTGGAGTCAAAAAGTGCTTATGGAAAATTTGATGTCTATGTGCATAATGAAAGTAGACCTTTACCTTTCAACTGTTACAAAAATCAAACTAGATTAAAGACAGAAATATAAGATCTGAAACAATGACAGTACTATGGGAATACATAGGAGAAATGCTTTGGGACATTGGAATGGGCATTGTATAAGACTCAGAAAGCATAGGAAACAAAAGGAAAAATAGACAAATGACATTACACGAAACTAAAAAGGACAACAAAGTCAACAATCATCAAAGTGAAGAGACAATCTATAGAATGGTAGAAAATATTTGTGAACCATACTTCTGATAAGGGATTAATATTCAGAACATATAAAGAACCCCAAAAACTCAATAGCAAAACATAAATAACTTCATTAAAAATGGATAATAGACCTAAACAGACATTTCTCAAAAGAAGGCACAAATGTGACCAATGGATACATGCAAAAATGTTCGACATTACTAATGATCAGGGAAATTCAAATCAAGAATACAATGAAATATCACCTCACCCCATTAAGAATGGCTATAATCAAAAAGACTAAAGGTAACAAACACTGATAAGAATGTAGGAAAAAGGAACACTTGCTCACTGTTGGTGGGAATGCAAATTAAAACAGCCATTATAGAAATCAGTATGGAAGGCCCTCAAAACATTTTAAAGTAGATCTACCATATGACCCAGCAATCCCACTATTTGGTATATAGCCAAAGGAAATGAAATCAGTATGCGGAGGAGACATCTGCACTGCCATGTTTACTGCAGCACTATTCACAATAGCCAAGAAATGGAAACAACCCAGGTCCCTATGTCTATCAACTGGTGATTGGAAAAAGAACATGTGATACATATACACAATGGAATAGTATTCAGCCATAAAAAGAACAAAATACTGATATTTGCAATTACATGTTGCAAATACTATGTTACATACAATAGAATACTATGTTATGTACAATAAACTGAGCAAAAAAAGGAAGGTACTGCATGTCCACACTCATTTATGGAATAAAAAAAGTTGATCACAAAGAAGTTAAAGGTAGAATGGTGGTTATCAGAGGGTGGGGAGAATAGGGGGAAGGGAGGGAAGGGGAGAGGCTGATCAGTGGGTATAAGCTACAGTGAGATAGATGAAGTTCTGGTATTGTTATTGCATAGTAGAGTGACTAAATAAAAATTATGCACTGTATATTTCAAAAAGTTAGAAGAAAGGATTTTGAGTGTTTTCACCATAAAGAAATAATAAATCCTTGAGGAGATATACATGTTTAAAATGATTTAAATATTTTATACTGTATCCAGGTATAAATACATTGCAGGGTATCCCAAATATGTACAAATTTTATGTTTTTATGTATCAGCTAATAATAAACTTAATTTAAAAATGTTTAAAGTGCTTGTAAAGAGCTGCCTACAGTGGTCTCTAGCGCCACAGCCTTAACCTTGAGCCACAGGGAAGGAGAGCTGAGAACACACCAGGAAAGGAATGCCTTAAAGTGCACACAACTGTATCTTCTCAACCAACATGAGACTATTGGAATAACTGCAAGTGATGAAAGTCTGGAATTAGATTAAATTGGATACTTGGAGAGTCCACTTTCCTGGGGAAAGAAGACACTGGTTAGCAGTTATTATGAAGAGTAGTATCCTTTGGTCTGTGCCCTATGGGTGGGACTCCTCTAATAACATGGTTGTATCAGTAGGGATAGTCACTCAGAGGGTACGGGATTTTGGAGGCCTGCTATAATTGTGTAGGCCTAAGAAACCTAAACCATCATGAAGAAAATTTTCTACACAAATGAAAGTTATGGCATTAAAGATGAAAAGATTTGAGATTGCATTACTGTTTAGAAAAAGGAGAAAAGCAACCAGTGACACCCTGGAGCTAGTGAGCACCCACAGCTGGGTCTGGGTGCTTTCCTGTTGAACAAGAGCAATTTCACCAAGAATCAACTTTAAAGGCCACTCTGTGGCTGTGATGGAATAAGACAATACCCAGACTCCTCCATAACCACATTTGAACACATGAAACACATTGTCTAAGACACAAAGTACAAAATATCCCCTGTCCTTGTTAATGTAAGTGACAGCTGCTTCTTTACTGATTCCAGCTTCAGCCTTGTTCTCATCTTTCCTCCTAGGTAAGATTTCTTGAGATACCAGATACACAATTGCTCCTGCTCCTTGAGATCATGTGGTTTAGAACAAAGTCCCACTCCCTTACATCTTCCCCAAAGTCACCTATGCAACTTCTAATATTATCATAATTGTGTCAGACACCCCCAAGACCACTCTCAAGTTTGGTGATGTACTAGAAAAATTTACAAGACTCAGCATATAGTGATTCTCACAGTTAACACTTATTACAGTGAAAGGATACATGAAAGCCAGCAAAAGGAAAAGATGTGTGCGCAAAGTACAGAGGAAAACAGGCCTAAGCTTCCAGAGTGTTCTCTCAGTGGAGTTACACAGAATGTGCTTAATTTTTCCAGCACTGAGTTGTGACAACAGTGTGAAATATTGTCATCAGGAATGCTCCTTAGAGATGCAGTGCCCAATGTTTTACTGGGGGCCAGTCACATAGCCAGCTTCTGTCTAGCACAGACCAAATTCCTGATTCTCAGAAGGAAAGCAGGTACTCCACATAAACATTATTTGCACAGTTTAAACACAAGGAGCTATTCTTATCAGTTAGGAAATGGTGGAAATGTTCCAAAAATGCAAGTTCCCTGATGTAGGCCGAGGGCTAACTTTGTAGCAGGCTTTTGAAAGGACAACAGTCTCTGACTTGCTATAGTAGCTCTTTTCTATCCAGGAAGTCTTTTCTAGCACCCTCATCCTGAGACACTCCAGTGCTCCCCAAAGTGTGTGTTTCATGCTGCAAAGACTAAGAAATCCAACTTCTTCACCAAAAGATAAGTTCTTAAGTGTCTTTGGTTAGAGGGCATTTGCCCTTTCCAGAATCAGTAGGCAGGGAGCTGTACCAGGGAAATCCAGAAATCATCTTGATCCTCCAGTGATACCCCTAGAAGACCCTTCAAGAGCCGGACAGCAAATCTGACCAGTCAGCAAGACCACAGACGGCAAACAGTACAATGTCAAGAAGTAAAGCAAGATGAGGCCACCCTGTGGCTGAGAATATGTATCACAAGCTGTCACACAATCAATGTATACATTCACCAAGAACCTACTGTGGCTAGGAGTATCAGTCTGGGTGGGGTAGGGGTGAAGATCTCAGGTTTTTTCCATGCAGTGAGGGAAATAAGGTATTGGTTTTATAATCAAATAAATAATAATGGCTTTAAATAGTCACAATATACTAGGTTCACATGACAATGACTCAAATATTTCTAGTTGAGTAAGGGGGCTAGGGAAGCTAGGAAAGCAGCATCCACTGAGCTGTGTGATGATTTTGACACTCGTGGCTACTTCCTGAGGTAGTCATTGTGTCTACTTCTTCCTAGCTAACTGGGTGTCCAGAAGGAGAATTCACTTACCCAAGGCCACACAGTGGGTGGGAAAGCTGGAATTTGATCCCAGAGTCATTTGACTAGAAATTCCATGCTTTGGGAAATTTCATCAGTTTTTAAGTTATGTGACTTCTGCCATGCAGAAGAGAGGAAGTAGATGATAAGAGTCAGGGAATACAGGGGGAAAAAGCCAGATATTTGTAGAGGAATGTCCCAGGCAAGGTGCTTGGTTTCAAACAACTGAAACACAACTCTGGGTAACTTAAAGAGAAAAGGAACTCTGTGGGAAACGTACAGATATAGGCCTAGGGGTGGTAGGGAGCAATGGGTGCCGGTCCACTGAGAGCAAAGCCTGGTATTTCCACCCCATTTATCTGATTTCCTTTAACCCTCTTCATATGCACAGAACAGAGCTCTGAGGGCTCTGAGGTCCATGGAGCAATGGAGCGCAGCCACTGCCCTCAAGGGCATTGCAAACTAACAAGGGAGCAGTAATCCTGTAAGAACAATAATAAAAGCAGTAGTCATGTAACAGTGCTCATAAAATGCTAATGGAAGTAACAAGAAAGGGGCAATTAGTCCCACAAGAGGGCCATGGGAGAGCTTTATGGTAGTGTCCATATTGCCTGAGAAATGTTCTATTTCCTCACCTTTTTGTGTTTCAATTCCCAAGCCAGATTGGAAGTTACTCAAGCATAGGGAGTGCAATTTCTAATCACTTTATAAAAAGGAACACTTAGCATGGGGTGGGAATGTGTGCTGGTGTCCAGGGCAGACATCTTTAGTTTGATGATAGCCCTCTTTCCCTGAGCGAGGATGTTTACCCAATGGAGTTATGGATGTCAACTGTTTGACACAAGATATAAAGTGTATTTTTCATTGCTAGCTGGGCACATTATGGAAAGAATAAAAGATTCCTGCTTTTACTTACTGGCATTTCATACGTTTTACTTAATGCAGTACCCATATTTGGTGGAATTATTTGAACTATGTCAAGAAAACTATGGACTTTGTTGTGTAGTCTGTAAGATGATTTAGTTAATCCACTTTAATAATTTAAATCATCATGTTTCTGTTTTAAATTCTTTCACATTGAATTGTATGAAAAGTTCCCCTTAAAACCCAGATACTTTGTGCCATTTCATAGAGTATTATCTTAACTTTTGCAAAAGGTAAAACCCCTGTAATTAAGTTAGTGAGAAGTGTGATTCACAACAGAGAAAGCTGTCCTTCTCAAGTAAGAGGGAGGTTAGAATCCCTTGTGGAGCTTTACTTACGTATGCCCCCAAGGAAATTCTGATTCTTCTATTTTCATTGAAGATCCTTGCCAGAGATCCTTGTTGATTTGGAGGGTGGGGTACTGTGGACATCCTCCAAAGAAAAATAGGAATCTCTGACTTAGAGAAAGAGCCCAATTTGCAGCTCAGACCAAGTTTTCCAGTACATATAACTTGATGGCATGCTTGCCCCAAGCTCCAGGCCTTGATCTTCAGGGTAGTGTCACGTGATAAGAACATCATCTTACCCTAGTAGTATTGATGACATTAAAGAAGAATCCTTACAATTTTAATGGGTAATCTCCATATAACCCATCCCTTCTTCATTCTAAAACCATCATCCTATTTTGCCACCATAAATAAAATCCCAGCTTATATTAATTTTCTGAATGAGAGTTGAGGGAACCCCTAGCCTATTGGCTGCTCATTTATGACTCATCTCTGTAGATTTGCCAGTCTTCTCTATTTTTTAAATTTTTATTGGTTTTCCCTTCAGAGCTTTACATTCCTTAATCTTGTCCAGAATGCTGGATGAACTCTTTCCTGTCCTGCAGCCTTTTTGTCTCAACTTTAACAGCTGATTCCAATAGCTGACACTTTTTTATTATTTGTTCTTTTTAGTTATGCATGATGAAACTGCCCATCTGTGTCTTTTAACCAGTAGTAAATGATAATGCAAAATAAATTACTTCCTACTGTTTCAAATACTCCAAACCATTTCATTTTATCAAAACTAATACAATTAAGATGACATCAGTATTAGAGCCTAAATTTTTGTGTTTTGTGTTTCTTCAACATAGACTGTATTTTTAGAGCAGTATTAGATTCACAGCAAACTGAGTGGAAGGCACAGAGATTTTCAAAATATCTGCTGCCTCCCACACATGCATAGCCTGCCTCATTATCAACATCCCCATCAGAGTGGTACATATTTTACAGTTGACCAACATAGATTAACACACCATTATCACCCAGAATCCACAATGTACATTGGGACTCAGTCTTTGTGTTGTATATTCTGTGGTTTTGGACAAATGTGCCTAAGGACACATCCACCATTATAGTACCCAGTGGTTGTCAATGGTTTTTGTTTTTTTCCATCCTCCCTTTATGTGATTACTGAGTATGGTTATCTGAGCTAATCCATCTAT
Source organism: Sciurus carolinensis (assembly GCF_902686445.1). Taxonomy (NCBI): domain Eukaryota; kingdom Metazoa; phylum Chordata; class Mammalia; order Rodentia; family Sciuridae; genus Sciurus; species Sciurus carolinensis. The sequence goes on along the minus strand of NC_062232.1, from coordinate 6,741,776 downwards.
CTCTCTTTGTCTAGCTCTAGGTTTTCCTGGAAACATTCGGTTTGTTTAGTTACCTATATCCAGTCTTTTCTACCAGAGACCATGGGGGGGGGGTAATGGGGGGTAGATACAAATGATACTTTATAAATAAGGACTTCTTAATAAAACTGTAGAACTTTTAAACTTTTAAACTTTTAAATCAACATCCCCTTGTACAATAAAATACAATGGAGAATTTCCTATTTCTTGTTATCCTTAGTTTTTATTATGACTTCATTTTGCACACTTTATATTAATTGTTCTACTTTATAGTATTCATCATGGACTCATTGCCTTCCACAGACTTAAATTTCTAGTAAAAACAAATGTTTCAAACCCACCTGTTTTTTTCTCTCCAGCAAGATATAAAATCAGATAGAAAAATGCTCTTTTAATAGACAATAGAATTAGAAACCCACATCTGGGCATTGGGGTTCATATTAAAGACTTCTGTATGTATATAAGCAGTTGGCGTCCAGGTCAACTTAGTGATGGAGCTGGAAAGATTTTTCTATTTAAGGATATGACTTCATATGCTTATTTCCACTTTAATGCTAAAACTAATAAATTCCTTTTCAAAATTTGCATCTAAATTTTAATGTTTATTTAATGTACAGCATTACAACTTAGACTTCTAACTCCTTTCTCAGACTGTAATCATATCATCACTTCTCCTTAGAATTTTTCACTTATCTATTTGACCACCATTTTATAATCATTCTTTTGATCTGTGTCTATTGAAAATTATAATGTCTCTTTCACTGGGTTATTTGATGGGTTCAATGAGATCATGTAAATGAAACTTTTTTTTGGTAAATTACATTTTTTGTATAGCATACTAGTGCATAAAACTAGCCACAAGGCTTTCAAAAAAGTGAAAATAGGAAAATATATTCTGGTTGTAGTGGAATAGTTTTAGATCTACTAATAGCCAATCCGATATGAAATCATGTTTCTCATTGCTCATGTGTATATATTAAACCTTAAATACATAATGAGAAGTGAAACCTGGATTGTTGAAATATACTCAGTAGCATATTTTTTAAAAAACAAAACAAGTAACAAGTTCTCTGTCATTGGTACAGGTGGACAAAATGAACTCTAAAGCTATTTGCAGTCTTAACTATCTGTGATTTTAGGGTTGCAGATCTGCATCTGTTTTAAGAGAAAAATATTTTATACTTGAAAAATGTATTTTAAGAAAGTGACCACAAGGAAAGTGAGGAGAAAAGATAAGTATACGAAATCGGGGGGATTTCTTAGAAAGATTGGAGAGCCCTTATCTAGGTGCACAGATAACAATGAGATGACCTATCAAAAATTCCTTTAGTCTGAATTTTATTTGAAGATGTTTTAAACTCTATGCTTTAAATCAATATAACATACCATGTTAAAATAGTGAAGGAAAAAACCTACATGCTTATCTCATTGATGCAGAAAAATCATTTGACAAATTGCCACACACTTTTATAATAAAAATGTTCAACAAACCAGGAATAAAGGAAACTATATCAACATAATGAAGATTGTATATGAAAATCCAACAGCTAATAACATTCTCAATGGCAAGAGACTGAAAACTTTTCCTCTAAGATCAGAAACAATGCCCAATTATGATATTTCTATTTAACATAGCACCAGAAGTCCTAGTCAAAGGAATTGGGCAAGAAAGAGAAATAAAAAGCATTCAAATTGGAAAAGAGAAGGTAAACTTATCTCTGTTCACAGATTATATGACCTAATATGCAGGAAACCTTAGAGATTATGTGCATGCACACACACACACACACACACACACACACACACACACACAACAAAAAATTAAAAACAACAAAAAAATAAAAATAAAAAAATGAAAAAAGCATAGCATTGGGCTGGGGCTGGGGCTCAGTGGTAGAGTGCTAGCCTAGCACATGTGAGTCCTTGGGTTCAATCCTCAGCATTGCATAAAGATAAATAAAATAAAGGTATTGTGTACATCTACAACTAAAAATTATTTTTTAAAAAATACAGTATTAATAAGACAAACTCAGTAAAATTGTTCAGAAATCTACACATAAAACAGTTGGGTTTCTATGTACTGACAATTAACAATATGAAAAAGAAATTTAAAAGACTTCTATTTCTGAAAGAATCAAAAAAAACAAAATACTTATGAGTTAACTAAATCAAGGAGGTGAAAGACTTGTACATCAAAAAATATGAAAAATTGCTGGAAGTAATTAAGGAGGTTACAAATACATGGAAAGATACCTATGTTCATGGATTGGAACACTTAGTATTGTTAAGATGTCTGTACAACCCAAAGTGATCTACATATTCAATACTAACACTACTGAAATCCCAATAATGCTTTTTGCAGAAATAGAAAAATTTCTCCTAAAATCAATATGGAATCTCATAGAATACTAAATAGTCAAAATCATCTTGAAAACAAACAAAGTTAGAAGTCTCATACTTCAAAACTTATTACAAAACATCAATAAAAAAATAGTATGGTATTGGCATAAGACAGACATGTACATCAATTGAACAGAACAGAATAAAGATCCCAGATATAAACCTTTGTATATATGGTCAAATGATATCCAGCAAAGGTTCCAAGATCATTCATATGTTTTTTCTACATATGGTTTTTGGAAAACTAAATATCTATATGCAAAAGAATTAGGTTGGCTCTTCATACCATATTCAAAAATTAAATCAGAATGAATCCACAAACTATAAACACAAGAGCTAAAACTATAAAATTCCTAGAAGGAAATAGTGGGAAATCTCCAGAACATTAAGTTTGACAATGATTTCTTAGATACAACATTGAAAGCATAGACAACAACAACAACAACAAAATTGGACTACATCAAAGGGCACTGTTAACAAAGTGAAAAGGCAACCCATGAATGGGAGAAAAATTTTTGCAAGCCACATATCAGATAAGGGTTAATATCCAGGATATATAAAGAACATCTACAACTCAACAACTAACATCAAATGACCCCTTTATAAAAAACAGCAATAAACTTCAATAGATATAATCTCCAAAAAATATATACAAATGACCAATAAGCACATGAAAAGAGACTCAACATAATTCAGTAAATGCAAATCAAAACCAAAATAAGATAGCATCTCATACCCATTAGGTTGTGAGGCTATCGTTTTTAAAAGAAGAAATTAAAAAAGAAACGGAAAATAAGTGTTGGCAAGAATGTGGAGAAGTTGGAACCCTGATGTACTGTTAGTGGGTGGGAATGTAAAATTTTGCAGCTGCCAAGGAAAGTAGTACAGCACTTCCTTAAAAAACCGAAAACAGAATTACTATATGTTCCAACTACTCTACTTCTGGGTACATACTCAAAAGAATTCAAATTATGGACCTAAACAAATATTTATATACTTCATATCCATAGTAGCATTGTTTGCAATAGCTAAAAGATGGGAGCTACACAACTATCCATTGATGAATGAATGCATGAACAATATGTGGGATTGTGTGCAGAAATCCAAACAATTTGAAAAGGTCGAATTCATTCTGGATAAATTTGGAGAACTGTTTGATCAGAACTTCTTAAGCTGGGGTTTAGGAAAGCCTTGAGATCCCTGCAATTTGATGCACTTTTTAAATATATAGATATGATTTTTTCCCATAGAGTTCATGGTTTAATTCAGATTCTCAAAGAACAAGGATATTGTATTGTTTATGAATGCTTAAAAGCATTGGGACATTTTGCTTTGACTAACATGCTTTGACTAAGCTGACAACAGAGTTGAGAAATCAGGTGAGGAGAAGATGAAAGCAGACCCAGGGTAAGACAAACTAACATGGTATCCCTTGGGTCCCTTACTGATGTTTAGTCCTATTCTCAAAGTTCTGCTGCATTTGGAAATGAAAACACATACCCTGTCTTCATACTAAACCCATGTGTATGTGATTATGATACACTCACGGGGAAAAGATGTCCATTGTTTTAGTTTTTATTTCACTTTTCCTGATTGTAATTATTTTGGGCTTATTATTTGGGGTTTATAAAGTAGATTTTTCACATTGCTGCTGTATAAAAAGGAAGCATTCCACTCTTAATCATGTAACTATATTGATAATAGTTTGGAGGTTTTTGGTAATGGTTTTCAAATTGTCTTTTGATAAGAGTATAATAAGGTGTTTTAGGAATTCACAAGGAGGAAAGGAGAGGCCAATCAGGTCTTTTCAAATTCCAAATCACACTCAAACAAAGAGGATTTGCTTCTACCTGTCTTACACACACACACCCCCACACACACACACACACATACTACCTTCTAAAATATGAAAACTTCTGAATCATACAAAGTCCTCTAAGCATCAGATTTGTATTAGTCAGTAGATACCATATTATGGTGTAGTAACAAGCAGCTCCCTGCAAGTCTCAGCTCTTCAGCTGCCCCAAATTCCATTCTCATTTCATATTACATGTCCAAAACAAGTGCTCAAGGGTCTCTTTTCATTGTAGTCACTCAAGAAATCAGGCTGATGGAAAATTCATTTAGATAGGGCAGATAAGCATAAATGTTAGATTATTTACTCACTCTTTAAAACAATTTTATTTGTTCTAATTTGTTATACATGACTGTAGAATGCATTTATATATTTTAATATATTATACATAAATGGAGTATAATCTCATTTTTCTGATTGCACCTATTGCAAGATTACATTGATCATTCAGTCATACATGTGCATGAGGTAATAATGTCTGTTTCACTCTACTATCCTTCCTACCCCCATACTATATATACTCACTCTCATTTTTAAAGATTCTCTACACATGGTTTTTAATGGATACAAGTCATCTGTCCACATCTACCATTAGAACAATCAGGAGGAAAATTCTACAGCATGCCAGGAAAGAAATGAGAATAGAATATCTGTGATGACTTTAATAACCTCTATAATATATGTGTTATTTAGCTATAATCGTGGACAAATGTTCCATAAAAATATTAATAGAAGGATACTTAAAGTTCTATTTGGTATTATCTTGTCACAAAAGATGAAAGTCTGCAGAGGAAGTTTCCTACAAAATAGTATTTTGATCTTCTTTCTTTGAAGAAGAGAGGTTAAGTCAAACTAATGTTTAGGATTCATGCAATGAGTATATTCCATATCAGTGATAACTTTGCACTAGTCTGTATACCCTAGTCAGAAGACTATTCTGTATTGCTAAATTTGTTTCTTTGGGCTAGATAAAGCAGCTGAGCCACAGTAGACTCATCCTTCTTCCTCCTATTCCTCTGACTGGACTGAGGGGAAAGTAAACCAAGGAAAGAACAAAATCTGGAGCTAGAGAAGGGAGGGGCCAGGAAGAAGCATCCACCCTTGTAATAGACAGGAGGGGTGGGTGGGGGGTGGGGTGTGAAAAGTGGCAAAAGCCTTAAGCCATAGCCTCTGGAATTAATGTGTTACGCCCATCATGTTCATGTTTCCCTGGGATTCAAGTCTCCTCTGCTTTTCTCATACAAGAAAGATTTTGACAGATCCTTATAGTCCAGTCATGGAATATGAGAGGGGATTAGTACCTCACTGTGGTAAGCCAAATTCTGAAGGACAGAGCAACTCATCCACTAAGAATCATATCATAGAGCTAAAGTGGGAGCGAAGTAATAGCTCCCACCTCTTTTTTAGTGCTTTGAGTGCGGACAACATAATTTGGTAGGAAAATGATACGTTAGATGGTCTTGGGAGTACCTAAATAAGTTAGCATCCACTGAGTGAGCTCTAACACTTAATCATGGTGGATAGAATACACATAGTAGCCACTGCTCCTTCCAGTGGTCCTTAGCTGTGACTCCCTGTCCCCTTCTCCCCTAAAATATTATATTATAGACTATATTTCTACAACTTGATTGACTCAGCTTCCCATTAAAGACAGTTCACCAGACTACACATGTGTCCTCTTCCTCTTCCTGAAATCCCTTCCTTAACTCTCATGATTGTAAAGACATTTGCAAAATAAAAGGCAGAAACTCAGGACAACAAAATAAAAGAGAGGAGATAATAGGAACAGAATTTCAGCAGCTGGTGAGCAGATGGATATGCTAATTGATTTAGCAGACCCAAATAAGTGGGAACCTAAATCAGCAATGGAAAAAACTAAGGGAAAACCCAGTATTATGAGACCCCCAAAGGCTCAGGAATTGATTGGCCCAGGTATTGCAGCAAAAAGTGCAAATGTGGAGCTAATGATAGAAGGGTTAGTGGAATGTTTATTTAAGAAATGGTTAAAACCCCAGATCCTCTGAGCAACTCAGGATCTAATGTTAACTAAGCCCAGAACAAAAAACGGATGTTCATTCTTAGGAAAGGGAAAGAAAACCTCAAGTCTGGTAGATTTAGGGAAGTGTTTCTCAACCCAGGGTGATTTTTTTTTTTCCTACAATGGACGTTTAACAATGTCTGGAGACATTTTTGCTTGTCACAACCAGAGAAATGGATGCTATTGGCATCTGGTAGGTTAGAGGCCAAGGATGCTAAGCCTCCTATAATACACAGCAGAGTCACCCACAACAAAGAATCATTCTGCCCAAAATGGGTTTAGTGCCAAAGTTGGGAACCTCCAGGTTAGGGCAAGAATTCCACGTTAAAAAGAATGGAATTAATAACCATATCTTTTAGATGCTGGGATGCCAACTAACACTGTAACTTCAGCCACCTTCCCATACTCACAATGCTGGGACCTCAGCTTGCTAATGTCAGATAGGAGGATGGGGGTCCTCTCAGAGAAATCTTACTAGCTTAGAGCGAAATATCTAAAGAAAGTAACATAATAATCTTGCCAATAAAACAGGCCAGCCACATATCTCTCTAGAGGGAAGCCCACAGCAAACAACTCCACCATGTACTCAGAGCATCCTGTTAGTCTTAGTGTTCCACTCTTATATACCAACAGTTAAGAATTGCCAAACATTGGAGGGAGGAGGCATGCAATGTAAAGGATAGCATTTTAAAAAACAGTTTGGGGAACAAAGAGGTTATATAAGGAAAAGAAAAGTTCAAAGATGATAATATCATTGGAGAAATAACAGATGCTATTGTGTGCATGAAACAAGGACAGATGCTATGAAAAGGAACACTTGGCAAATAAAATAACAGTGATTAGAAATTAAAAATAAAATAGCAGCTATGAAAGACTGGGTATGTTAAAAGAAACATGAGACCAATCTGCCATGAAGGAAACTTAAAACACAAAGCCAAGAAAAATGGAGGAAACATTTAAAAGGAGTGAAGGGATGGTCCCAAAACACAAAATTCAGAATATAGGGGTGGCAAAGCAGAGATTATTGAAAATGGGGAGTTGGAAATTATTGAATAAATAATCTAAGAAAATTCTCTAGAAATGAGAGATGTGATTTTCCAATTTGAAAGGCTTCCCCACGGTGTGTCAGGTACAAAAGGAACAATATTTGACAGAACAAAAGCATACCAAGACATCTTATCATGACATGTGGGACCAGTAAGCACCAAGAGATGGATAAAGTATTCAGCTGGAGGAGAAGGAGTGATTTCATTCAAAGGATCAGAAACCAGAATGACATTGGACTTACCAATAGCAACACTGAAGATAAAAGAAAGTTTCTGAGAGAAATGGCATTCAGCATGGAATTCCATAAAATGGCAAAGCTATCAATAAGGGGCAAAGACAGCTTCTGCCATACAGTGTCTTGAAATATCTATATTCCATGCACCAGTTCTCAGGAATCCCCAGGGAATGTACTTCATTCAATAGGGAGTAAATCAAAAAGAAGGAGAATACAGAAGAATCAGAGTCAAGGCAAGGGGTGGAGGGAATCCCAAGGTATTCAGGAAGGGAGATATCAGGGTAGTAGAGAGACAAAGCAAGCACAAACTTGGACAGATTTTCCCAAGAGGATAAAGCAGATAGAATTCCTGATGTGTTTGAATATAATGCAAAGAGAGATAAGCAACCAGGGTAGCATTTGAGAACATACCATATGTGTATGTAAACAATTAAGCTAACCAGAAAACAAAAAGATCATTTCTATCTCCAGAGAGAACAAACAGCTAAGTCAGCATTGCCATCTTTGAATCAAGCAAAGTCAGAATCACAATCTGACCCCAGTTACAGAAAGAGGCAGTGCCAGGATGGAGGACAGGGTGTGTATGTATGAATTGGGGGACAGTGAGGCAGTGACATGAAGAGAACATGATCATCAGTCTCCAAAATGGAAAGCTAATGGATAATGCACAAAGTGGAAAATTTTAAAATAGTGCTATAAGCCTGCTACCTAGAGGCATGAAGCTGAGTTTCCAAAAGAGTCAGTTGAGGGAGTAGAAAATAAAAGTGGGGGAGAGAAGAGAAGAGAGTCCTGCTTTTCAACCAAGCCTGTGAAACGACATAACTTTTTAAATTGTGTGCCCACAAAACTTGTGGAAAAATAATAGCTACCTTCCAAAAGAAAGGTGGTTGATTGTGTATTTTGTACCAGATCATGATTAAGTTATTTGGGGAATCCAATAATTAAAAATGCATAGGTCCCTAACAAAGAGAAGGAGAGAGAAAACTCAAATTACTAAAATTCGGAATGAACAAGGAAATATCACAACAGACATAAGTGAAACACAAAACATAATTAGAAGCTAATTTGAAAATCTCTACTCCAATAAAATAGAAAATCTTGAAGACATCAACAGGTTTCTAGAGACATATGAATTACCTAAACTGAACCAGGAGGACATACGCAATTTAAGTAGATCAATTTCAAGTAATGAAAAAGAAGAAGTCATTCCAATACTTCTCAAAGTATTCCATGAAATAGAAGAGGAGGGAACCCTCCCAAACTCATTCTATGAAGCCAATATCACCCTGATACCTAAACCAGACAGAGACACATGGAGGAAAGAAAATTTCAGACCAATATCCTTAATGAACATCAATGCAAAAATTCTCAACAAAATTTTAGCAAATCGCATACAAAAACATATTAAAAAGATAGTGCACCATGATCAAGTGGGTTTCATCCCAGGGATGCAAGGTTGGTTCAACATCAGGAAATCAATAAATGTAATTCACCATACCAACAGACTTAAAGTTAAGAATCACATGATTATTTCGATAGATGCAGAAAAAGCACTTGATAAAATACAGCATCCCTTCATGCTCAAAACACTGGAAAAAATAGGGATAGTGGGAACATTCCTTAACATTGTAAAGGCCATCTACGCTAAGCCCATGGCCAATATCATTCTAAATGGTGAAGAACTGAAAGCATTCCCCCTAAAAACTGGAACAAGGCAGGGATGCCCTCTTTCACCACTTCTATTCAACATCATCCTTGAAACTCTAGCCAGAGCAATTAGACAAACCAAAGAAATTAAAGGGATACGAATAGGAAAAGAAGAACTCAAACTATCCCTGTTCGCTGATGACATGATTATATATTTAGAGGAACCTGGAAATTCCACTAGAAAACTTTTAGAACTCATAAGTGAATTCAGTAAAGTAGCAGGATATAAGATCAATGCTAATAAATCTAATGAATTTTTATACATAAGCGATGAATCTTCAGAAAGAGAAATTAGGAAAACTACCCCATTCACAATAGCCTCAAAAAAAGTAAAATACTTGGGAATCAATCTCACAAAAGAGGTGAAAGACCTCTACAATGAGAACTACAGAACACTAAAGAAAGAAATTCAAGAAAACCTTAGAAGATGGAAAGATCTCCCATGTTCTTGGATAGGAAGAATTAATATTGTCAAAATGACCATACTACCAAAAGTGCTATACAGATTCAATGCAATTCCAATTAAAATCCCAATGATGTACCTTACAGAAATAGAGCAAGAAATTATGAAATTCATCTGGAAGAATAAAAAACCCAGAATAGCTAAAGCAATCCTTGGCAGAAAGAGTGAAGCAAGGGGTATCGCAATACCAGATCTTCAACTCTACTACAAAGCAATAGTAACAAAAACAGCATGGTATTGGTACCAAAATAGACAGGTAGAGGACACGGACACAAACCCAAATAAATACAATTTTCTCATACTAGACAAAGGGGCCAAAAATATGCAATGGAGAAAAGATGGCCTCTTCAACAAATGGTGCTGGGAAAACTGGAAATCCATATGCAACAGAAGGAAATTAAACCCCTATCTCTCACCCTGCACAAAACTCAACTCAAAATGGATCAAGGACCTCGGAATCAGACCAAAGACCCTTCATCGTATAGAAGAAAAAGTAGGTCCAGATCTTCAACATGTCATCTTAGGATCAGACTTCCTTAACAGGACTCCCATAGCTCAAGAAATAAAAGCAAGAATCAACAATTGGGATAGATTCAAACTAAAAAGCTTTCTCTCAGCAAAGGGAACTATCAGCAATGCAAAGAAAGAGCCTACAGAGTGGGAGAAAATCTTTGCCAATCATACTTCAGATAGAGCACTAATTTCCAGAATATATAAAGAACTCAAAAAACTCTACACCAAGAATACAAATAATCCAATCAACAAATAGGCTAAGGAAATGAACAGACACTTCACAGAAGATCTATAAGCAATCAACAAACATATGGAAAAATGTTCAACATCTCTAGTAATAAGAGAAATGCAAATCAAAACCACCCTAAGATTCCATCTCACCCCAATAGAATGGCGATTATCAACAATACAAGCAACAATAGATGTTGGTGAGGATGTGGGGAAAAAGGTACACTCACATTGCTGGTGGGACTATAAATTAGTGCAGCCACTCTGGAAAGCAGTGTGGAGATTCCTTAGAAAACTTGGAATGGAACCACCATTTGACCCAGCTATCCCACTCCTTGGTCTATACCCAAAGGACTTAAAATCAGCATACTACAGAGATACAGCCACATCAATGTTCATAGCTGCTCAATTCACCATAGCCAGATTGTGGAACCAACCTAGATGTCCTTCAATTGATGAATGGATAAAGAAATTGTGATATATATATATATAATATATATATATTTAATATATATTAATTTAATGTATATATTATATTAATATATATTATACATATATATTATATATATATAATGGAATATTAGTCAGCCATAAAGAATGATAAAATTATGGCATTTGCAGGCAAATGGATGAAATTGGGGAATATCATACTAAGTGAGATAAGCCAATCTCAAGAAACCAAGGACGAATGATCTTGCTGATAAGAGGATGATGACACATAATGGGGGGGTCAAGAATGGAGGAAGGAGGGACTGTATAGAGGGAAAGAGGGGTGGGAGGGGTGGAGGGGAAGGGAAAAAAATAACAGAATGAATCAAAAACTATTACCCTAGGTAAATGTATGATTACACAAATGGTATGCCTCTACTTCACGTGTAAACAGAGAAACAAGATGTATCCCATCTGCTTACAACAAAAATAAATTTTAAAAATGCATAGTTCCCAAGTTCAAGAAATATACATCCCAAGGGAGGTAAGATGCAAATAAATAGCCACAGTGTGAAGAATCAAATAAAGGAGAACTACTTCCTCTTCCTCCACTGGGGTAGGAAGGGGTAGGGCTATCATGGCAGCTGTGTGGAAGAGGCATATTTTAGCAGGAAGGATGAGCTAGATTGTCTCAAATTGGGATAAAGATCAAGTGAAAGGTATGTAGGTTGGGGAGGGAGACACAGGCAGAAGAGCACTCAGATTTGCTCATGAGATGGATGTCCTTTCCCTTCAAAATTGCCAACATCCATCATCTCAAGTTTCTGACTGACTAACTTGGACTCTCACCTATAATTATTCAATAAGGCAATTCAAAGTGAATTTATGAGCTTTGGACTGAGTTGGTGGTTCTCAAACTGGTCATCAGGAAACCAAGAAATAAATAACTCTGTGGTCAAACACATGCTTAGCATGTGCAAGGCCCTGGGTTCAATCGCCAGTGCTGAAAAAAAAGAGAAGGAGGAGGAGGAGGAGGAGGATAAGGGGAAGAGGAAGAGAAAGAGGAAGAGGGGGAAGGAGAAGGAGAAGGAGAAGGAGGAGGAGGAAGAGGAGGAGAAGGAAGAGAAGAGAAAAATAAATGAAAAAAGAAATAAATGCTGCAAGAGAAATTAACAAATTTCTGTCTCGACCTCGACCTCTGCAGATCCAAGGTAAAAGTGGGTCATGCTCCTGCTGGCTTCATTTGATACATAGATTTCAATTCCAAGGCCCTGATCATCACAGAATCAACACATATACTACATTTACCTAACCTAAGCAGAGTCATTTCTCCCTGAAATCATTTTTGGATTATTTTGGTAGTTTTTCCTGAAATCATGTGTTTCCCTGAAAATCAAATTTGCAGTTGCTTTTTTTTTTCACATGACTTAGGTTACATATTCCAGGTAAGAGAAGTTGCTGAAATTCTCATAGCTGGTTATCACTCTCCTTTTCTAGGTTGATTGTGAAGTTACAGATAATGGAAAATGAATGGTAACAAAGGCTAAAAACAGAGAAATAGCCCTCCTTTCTATATTTTGTCAAAATAAATAGGTGCTTTGCTTTGTATTCTAAAAGTAGCATAAACATTGGAATAAACCTTCAGTACTACAGAAGAACATGAAATAGGTAGAAATAGAGAAGTGCCCATAAACCACCTCAGAGACCAACAACTGGAAACATGATATATGATTTCAGGCATTTCTATGGGCATGTGGGTATATTTTAAAAACAAAACTGGAAGAATGTCATGTATTCTGTTCAGAGACCTTTTTGTTTTTGTTTTTTCCCCAGAATAAACATTTTTCTCCATCAATTCAATCCTGGGTCTTTGACACAGAAAATATGTAAAAAATTCATTAAAAATAAAATATTATTTTCTTAAATGATAAGAAAAATTTTAATTTTCTCCTTATTTATCTGATCATTGTAATGTTGTTGGGTCTTCTGCTCCATAAAAAGTGGAAGGATGGTGTAATGGCAGTTGCTTGGTGGAAATAAAATTAACTGTACCTCTGGCTTAAACAATTGGAAGGACTGGATTGAAAGAAATTGTGGGACAAATTTTGGGAAGGGAACAGTTCAATCTTGAAGTCAAGGGTTTAGGTCTTTCATTTTCCCTGTTCTACTGACTCTGTGCCTGCCACTTAACTTGACTGCTCTCTCGTGTATAAAGGAACAGGAATTAACCCTCTTTGAATAGCTGTTGTATGGGACTTTCCCTGTCTGGAACTCTGGCTTGGGTCTGAAGCTGAAGACAATAGATGATGCTGGACTCTCCACGAGATTTGTTAAGAGATTTGAAACTGACCCTATGACCCTACACATTGCCTACCACCTGTCTATACATGAAAGGAATCTGGTAGCAAAATAGGATCATTTCCTTACAAAACTCTATGTCATTCAGTTCAGTGCTCCTCAAACAAGGGTCTTGTTAAAATACAGATTCAGATTGACAAAGTCTAGGACTAGGATTCTGTCTTTCTATGGAGTCCCCAGGGGATGCTGATACAACTGGTCCACGGAGTGTGTATCAAATAGCAAGAATATAGACCAAAGGTCAGCAAAAGTCTGTTTCTACAAATAAAGGTTTTTTATAAATAAAGTTTTATTGGAACACAACCTCATTTGTTCTTGTTTGTATTGTCGATGGCTGCTTTCATGCTACAGCATGAAACTGAGTGGTCACAACAGAGACTATAACCTGCAAACCTGAAAATATTCATAATCTGATCCTTTACAGAAAAAGTTTGCCAATTCTTGGATTAGACCACCAAGTTACTAACTTATATGATCATACAAATCTGTTGAACATCTGATGTGGTGATGGTGTGAAAGTGTTTTGAAATCTCACAAAAATCTTACACTTAGTTCATGGTAAGGTTCTGCAATTCCAAATATTATGTTTATAAAAGGATTTGACAAAAAAAAAAGGAAATAAACTCAGAGAACTTAGGAAAAAGATGGTTAAATATGGAACCAATCATTCTAGAAGAGTCCCTTTAGCACCACTAGAGAGCAAGGGGATTATTATTATTATTATTATTATTATTGACATAGATAAATGATGCATTTCTTCTTCAACAATCACAAGTGTCTTGGTGATCCAACCAAAGATGCTGACCCTACCAAGATGGTGGTCCAACCAAGATTATGGTCCTGACTTTCTTCTCTTATTAGTACCTTCTCTCCCCAATTTCTACTCTAACACTTTTTGGATACTAAGACTTCTTTACTGCTGAGGGGAAATTTGGATGAGTCTCACTTTTCCACTGGGCTCAGGCCTTTGCAGTCATGGGCTCCCACACCCAATGTGCTCATGTTCCAGAAGTAATACCTTTTATTTCCTTTATTTCTTCTCTCTCTCTCTCTCTCTCTCTCTCTCTCTCTCTCTCTCTCTCTCACTGGGGATTGAAACCAGGGGTATGTCACCACTGAGCTACATTCCCCATTTTTACTTTTTATTTTAAGAGAGATTCTTACTAAGTTGGCGAGAGTCTTGCTAAATTGCTGAGGTTGGCTTCAAACTTGCTATCCTCTAGCCTTAGCCTCCTGAATAGCTGGGATTACAGCTGTGCACCACCATACCTGGTTCTTTTATTTCTTGACTCCAGGATGAAATTATTTCTCAAAACACCAGAAACCTAACTTGGAGGATTCCCAGGAGTTTGTCCACACAATTTCTCTGCCTTAAAGTCTCCCTTTCTCAACCTAAAGGCCCAGGGAGAGGCCCTGAGAATGCCTATATTTTCCTCTGTGGTCATTTGTTTCTTCCAAAGGATCTTTAAAGTTCACACATCCTTAACATTTCCACCTGTACCAAACAGCTGCTTCTCTGGCCTACTACCTGATTTAAGTCACCTTTCTTTTTGTTGTTATTTTGGGGATGAACTGGGCACTTAACCATTGAATCATATTCCCAGCCCTTTCTATTTTTGAAATATTGAGACAGGGTCTTGCTAAGTTGCTAAGGCTGGACTTGAACTTGCAATCCTTGTGCCTCAGCTTCCTGAGTTGCTGGAAGGATAGGTGTGAGCCACCATATCCAACATAAGCCACCATTCTTTCAACATGTGTTTATAGAGTACCTACTGCATGCTGGGCACTATCCTAGGTGCTGGAATTTCTGCTGTGAACAGCCCAAAGCACTTGGATCTGCCTTCAGTGATCTTCCAGTATCTGGGTCATTTAATAGTCTCAGGGGACATTTTAGATTACAAAGACCTTTTCATAAAATATTTAAATAGAAGTGATTTTATTTAGTTCAGCTCTATATAAGCTCATCTGGGGTTCCTCTAAATTCATAATGTGATTTTGGGAGAGAGGTACTTTTTAGAAGTTTACAAAAGAATGTGCCAAACTTGGAATGAATTACAATGCTAATAAAGGTGACTTAAGCAATGAATCAAGAAATAGGAGATGGGAATCCAAATATAAATACAGAAGCCCAGTATGGTGGCACACAACTGTAATTCCAGCTACTTGGTAGGTTATGGCAGGAGGATCACAAGTTCAAGTTTGGCCTGGGCAACTTAATGAGAGCTTATCTCAAAATTTGCAAAATGAAAAGGACTGGAGAAGTATCTCAATGGCAGAACATTCCTGGATTCAATAATCAGTACTGGGACTAGATAGATAGATAGATAGATAGATAGATAGATAGATAGATAGAATCTAAATATTTGTGAACAATTGCTTCAAAATATCAGTTCTTCCAAAGTAGAAGGGATCCTTCCCAATGACATATCATAAGTGCTCTCTGCAGTTGATACCCTTTCATTATTATATCCAATAGACATACCCTTCCCAGCCATTGGAATAGTCTCCAATCTCTTAACTTTTATAGGGTGAATTTTCAAAGACCTATAGAGGGTGTCAACCACAAGCTCTACTGGTTTTAAAGGCTTGGATTTGATCAAAGCCAGGTGGGTATGATTTCAATTGGCATTTTCTAAATGATACTCTGATTTCCATATACCTGAAAATGGTATATGGACCATATGGTATACACCAAATATGTGATATATGGATCATATGGTATGATGCACAGATTCATTCCACAGATAAGAAGGTAGTCATTTCTAGTCTCTGAACATTCTGGTTCAATAAGCAACAGGATAGAAAGGTATCCATATCTCTAGGACATCATCATGTTCCTTCCCCCATTGTGCCCCTGCTGAAACCCAGAGGGACTCTAGACCGACCTGTTGTTGACAATATTATCATGCATACCTTCTGGCCATTCTCTTTTATGCCTTCATGTTTTCAGATGCTCTGCTCCCCCTTTACTTTTTATTGTCTGGGGGTGCTACAAATGTGCTTGTAATCCTGTTTTATAGTAGTTGGAAATAAGAGACAGAGCTCCAGTGACTTGCCCTAAGTCAGACATCAAAGCAGATACTCAATTAGAATGCAGGTCTCCAGGGTGTTTTCTTAAACTCTTCCCTTTATTAAATGTTACACATAATAAATTTCCAAGGCAGCACCATTCCTGGAATGCACAGTATACATTACCCAGTACCCAGTGGAGCTAACTTTGCCACAGACACCTTAGGAATCGTTTTTGTATTTGCTTTTCTGTTGGTTGGTTTTTAGAAGAAACATTAAACTTTTCTCTCATGTAAAGCAGAGCACCTCACTTCCCAGAAACAGTCTTTGAGTATGCCTGCTCCATTTAAATGCTTTGACTCTTAGATACAATTCTTTTCCATTGGGTCTGTCAGCCCATCGCAAACAGTAGAATAAATTGTCCAAATATCAAAACCACCTATCTGAATAAGTAAACAAGTTATTTTTTCTTCATGGCCCTTGAGTTTCTATGGGCCAGTTAAGTTAATAATAAAAACAGATGAGCTTCATTTAGTTCTTACCCTTTAACAAGCAGTGTTAGCCATTTGACATGAATTTGTTTGCACCTCACAACCACTACTCAAAGAGACTATTATTGTCATCATACACATTTTATGCACAGGAAGCCAAGATTTTCATAAGGAAAGTAATTTCCCAAGGTTATGGTGCTTGGATATGAATCCATGGAGTCAAACACAGGTAACCTGGAAACAAAGTTGTGATCCTCAGCGACTTCTGTACCATCTTTCTCAGGCTAACACCAAATGCATGTGTTGAAGATAATTTTAGGGACTATTCCAATTACTTATTGCTGCACAACAAACCACCCTATTACTTAGTGGCTTTCGAAACTGTATTATTATCTGTCCTTCTGTGGATAGACTAGGCTTAGCTAATGGGTCTTGATTAGAGTCTCAGGTAGTTGTTGTCAGGTAGCAGTTGGGACTGGGATCATCCAAAGTCTTTACACTCATTTATATGGTTCCTGGGATGGCTGGGGTTGTTGGAGTTGGTTTGGTATCTCTCTCTCTCAGCAGCTTCTCCATGAGGTTAACTTGAGCTTCTTCACAGCATGGTAGCATTCCTTCCTCAGAGCAAGTGTTCTAAGACAACCTAGCAAGACTTTTGTGTGTGTGTGTGTGTGTGTGCCAAAGGAATTGAACCCATGGCTACCAGGGATCGAGCCCATGGGCACTTAAACACTGAGCCACATCCCAAGCCCTTTTTATATTTTATCTAGAGACAGGGTCTCACTGAGTTGCTAAGGGCCTCACTAAATTGCTGAGGCTGGCTTTGAATTCACAATCCTCCTACCTCAGCCTCCCAAGCCATTGGGATTATAGGTGTGGCCACTGTACCCAGCCTGGCAAGGCGTTTATGCCCTAGTCTTAAAGATTCCAGAATAGAAATTTCACCATATTCAGTAGTAATGTTCTTTTTGATTATCATTTTCTTCTAGTTAGCAAAAAAATCACTATTTTTTAAGAACTTGGGATTTTTTTCTTTTTTAATAGAAAAAATGGACTACAACTCTGAAAAGAGAAATTGATTAAGTTTTTAAATATAGTAATACAGGAAAAACCAGTTCTTTTCCTACTCTCTACTCTCATACAGTCACTCAGCACTTCTGATACCAGATGTGTGGGTGTTTTCTTTCTCCCACACATTCAGCAGAATCTGAGAGAATGGTCCTTTGCATGTGAACATTTCAAACAGCAGTGGAAATAAAGGAATCAGGGATCTTTGATTTCCTCAGCTTTCTCCAAAAAGGTAGATGATAGATTTTTTAGCCACAGCTCAAGTCTTTTGGTGACAATCAGAATAGCATACCTATTTTTCCTATTCCAGTCACTTTGTGGCACTGGAGATGGTTTCGGACTTTTATCTGCCTCTACCTTTGTGTTTCCTTTGTTTCATAAAACTGGTGTTCTATAAAGAAATCCAGAAGGTAAATCTCAAAACAAAGATGCTTTTAGACCAAGATCTTGTCTCTATAAAAACACCTGTGCCTATAGAATGCAGGCTTTAAGTCATCACTGAACCATGGATCACTGTGTTGGCAGCACTTTTTTGTCCCTAAGAGACAATAGAGGGAAGTAGATTCCTTTGGTTTGAAACAAGCATCTACTGACTAAAGTGCATGTGTACAATAAAATATCCTTTTATAAAACAAACTTTCAAAGCCGTGAAGTTGATGGAAAGGATTTTGTATATATTTGCTTGCTTTAATGACATTTCAAAAGTTGTGGACCTAGATGAGAAATAAGACTTTGACATAAAAAAAAAATTACAAATGTCAGTGGATGTGTCAGCTGTGCACACCTTCTCCCAGTTGCTTGGATTAAGTCATTAGCAATTTGATTATTTTATCAAGAGTGCTAGAAAGGACATTCTCCTTCTGATTTGTTGTCTTAATGTTGACTAAACAAGAGTGGCAGTGTCTTATACCAAAACCAAGCTCTCCTGGCTCACTAGAGGAGTGGAAGCTATTAAAAAGCTGAAATGTAAGACCTGATTTTGTTTGACTAAATTGAATCATTGTGCTGAACTTAATTGTTGAAACAGCTGCCATTCACAAGCCAATTCTGCCTCATGTCAGTCTTCCCAAAGCCCATATCATCTTCTTTCCATCTTATCTGGGATTGATTTATTTTTAAGAAATTGTTTTTTTAGCAAGTGTCAAACATTCCAGCCTGACCATCTAAATCTGTGTTTAAATGATAGGAACATATCAATGCCCTTAAAATAGACACATCACTAGAGTCGGTGGCCTTAAGTCTTAGCCTTGGAATTCAGTCCTTTCACAATCCGCCCCTTATTTACCTCTGAATTTCACTCAACTGTTCTCTTGTCTAGACCATCTGTCACAGTTTACCCAGTCTAACTACTACAGCACAGTTCTTTTTTGCCCTTTTGCACATGTGACTTTCTCATCTAAAATGTCTTTCTCCTTCTGTTACTTATTGCTTATGCCCATTAAAAGACACAGTCGTTCTGCCATGTTGCTGGTATCACATAAACTACTGTTCATTTGTAAGGACACTACTATCTGATTATAGGGCTCACACATGTCTTATAATTTACCTTCTCCACTTGTGCTGTTTTTCTTCTTTTAAATATTTAAAAGCTCCACGAGGATGGAGACAAAGTCTTTAATTCAGTTTAGCAAACATTTATTGAATGCAATGATCTATTTATGTCATTCCTTTGAAAGAAAAACATTGCAGATTCCTCTAAATTCATTTTGTATTTCTTACAAATAATCCCTTTCAAGTACCAAGTTTTCTTTGAGGCATTTACTGCTCAAGACTTTTTTTGCTGAAAAATTTTTACTTGTCCCAGATTTCTTTTTCCCATATTTTCTTCAATATTTATGTCTCCCACATCCTTTGTGTCTTTATTTTTGAAAAATTATATAATTAAATTAGTAAATTAAATCAGATGTTGAATGTCTAAGGGAAGTTTAGTATATAAGGAAATTATCTGAAGAATTTGATCATTCTTTACTTGTATTTGTTGTAAAAAAATAACTTTTAAGACAAGGTTAGATTAAAAGAGTAAGATGTTTACATTCAATTTCTTTCTTTTTTTTAGGTACCAGGGTTTAAACCCAGGGGTGTTTAACCATGGTGCCATATCCCCAGTCCCAATGCTTCCCTGAATGTACAGAAAATAGAGCTGCCAGATTGGGTCACCAAAAGGGCATACCTTAATGGCAGATTTTCTCAACCTAGCATTATTGACATTTTGGATCAGAAAATTTATTGTGGAGGATGTTCCCACTGTTGGAAGTGCAGCAGCATCTCTGGCCTCTACCCACTAGATTTCTGTAGCATCCCTTCTCCCCAGTTGTGACAACCAAAAGTATCTCCAGACGTTGCCAACTGTCCCCTGGTGGGCAACATTGCCCCCAGTTAAGAATCCTCATCCTACAGAGAGAGAAGCCAAGGAATTAGGAGCAAAGAGTGGGAAAACATACCTGAGAAACCAATGAGGTGGACAAGAATGTTCAGCAAACACAGTAAAGTCTCATAATCTTAGTAAGATTCCACTATTGGAGTGTGTGCTCAGGAAGCCTATCCTGGAAGGCAGGGACCTGATCTGTCATCTTCACTCCTTTTTCTCCCCTAGTACCTAGAACAGTGCCTGGCCAAAGATGACTGATTTCCTGTTGAATGAATGACTATAAAAGAATAGTCATTATATTGTATAAACTTGCCTTTATTTATACTCCCTCTGAAGTAAGTGATGACAAAGCAGAGAAGAAGATGGTGTTGAGGGACACTTGGCTGACTCCTCACACACACCTTCAATTACCACCCAACCCTACTCCCTCCCACAGGGCTACAGTGCCTGAATTTCTCCTATGTATGATATATTCTTTTCAAGGAGGCAGCATCTTTCTGCTCTGTGCCAGGTGCTGAAGTAGGCATTAGAGTACAAAGTTACTGTCTTTAAGAAAGAAGAGCAACTCATAGGGTTGGATAAATTGTGTGACTTTATAGTAAACCAAAGTGTTCTAGAAGCCCATAAGAAGGAAGCATCCACAGAGGAGATGATGATTGAGGTGAATCTTGTAGGCCAGGAAGAGATGACTGTGATAATAAGCACAGGCAAGCTGATGTAACAGAGTCCCCAAATCTTAGTGGCTTAATAAAGGAGAGGTTTCTATGTTGAAGCAGAATGGAATGCAGATGTCTCCATCACAAGTCTTTATTTCAACTCAGTTCTATTTTATGGTTCTACCAACCTTTACAGCCTCAGAATCCTCAAGAACCTTGAACCATGCTGCTGAATCCTCTCAAACTGGGTCAATACATGAAGGGAGTGTGAAGGTGGAAGATTCTTCCAGATTTTTAAGAGGCTATGCTTGCAAGGTAAACAGCATCATGGCTCTAAACCCGTCATGCAGACATCAATCAATCCATGGCCTGCTCCATGCCAGGGTCTTCCCAAGGCCCAGGAAGAAAAGGTAATAGTTTAATGAACCTTGCACTGATGCCTCCATGAACAGCAGAAATGAAGAGTAAGTCAGACATAGGAAGTAAGCAACAAGTCCCGATAAAATGTAAATTCAGGAAAATCAAGAGGGAAGTTAAAAGTTAGAGACAAAGCTAGAGAAGTAGAGGGCTCAGATGGGAAGTGGAGATGCATCAGCTGTCCTACAGCATCAAGAGGGAAAGTGACTCTTAAAAATAAAGGGGGGGGCTGGGGATATAGCTCAGTTGGTAGAGTGCTTGCCTGGCAAGCACAAGGCCCTGGGTTCAATCCCCAGCACTGCAAAAATAAATAAATAAATAAATAAATAAAGAGGGGGAGAAGTGTATAATGACCAGAGAGAGGGATAACCCACAATATTTTCCAGAAAGAGAAATGGAGAAGGTTTTCTCACCACAACTGCCTTCTAGAACTCAGCATGTACTTACAAAATCTTCTGTGAGTATAGCACTGATTTTTGTGAATGTAAGGTTTCTTTATATTTCTGACTTTCTCCTTTCTGCAAGTTGTAACAACAAGGAGCTTTAAAGTGGCTTATAAAATATACAGGAATGTGGTCCTTCTGGAAAAGCCACAGGGAAGGGACTGAGCATGCCTCATATTTATGTAAATTTTAACCACATAATGGGCAACTCAAGAAATAATGATGTGACTGCTAGGACCAATCCCTTGAACTGCAAAAGCTTTTGATTCACAAGGAGCAGTGCTGATTATTGCCCCTTGCAGCCTTGCTCCTCTGTCAACAGTGTAGGCTCTGCCTTTGGATCAGTTTTGTTGAAAAGTGAAAATATAAAACCCTAAATATTAATGAGCTCAGTGACATTTCTAAGAAACATGCAATTAAAAAAATCAACATATAGTATGAAGAATTGTTAGTCACACTGAGTTCTGAAAGTGCCAATATGGTAAGAATATTATCAAAATATGAAAGAAGCTGACCTTTGAGATGCTAAATTTAAATATTTTCTTTTGCTATTGTGCCCTTTTTGTGGCATCAAAGAGTTAGAGAAATGTATGTGAAAATATATAATTCTTCCCTTTCCTGAATAGGTCTATGAAAATTGAGAGAATTTGCGAGACAATAAAATGAATGCTTTAATACACTATGCAGGGCTGGGAGGAAATAAGCAGAGTGCTCCATTACTTCCCTCCTTTTATTTTCCTATCATTTTCCTCCTCTCGCTCACATGAGTATTAATTTATATTATTTATTCTTCTGTGTATATGCTTCTGTGTATATAGTGGGGTTGCATCTGCTCTAATTATGCTCCTAGATTTCAATATTTAAATAATGTCCCTTTGTTTTTAGCACCCTGTCCAGAACTAAGAATTTATTTGCATCATTATAATGTACTCCTCAATTTTATTACCATCTTCAATTCTTTGCAAATGGCTTGTAGATCTTTTCCTACCATAACTTCCACTTAAAATTTAAATTCTCATGAGAATCACATGCATATTCCAAAACCACCCCTAATTCATAATTTTACGTTTCCACAAAGGAGGCCCATGTTATATTTTAAGAGCAGAGCAGAGATTTGTAGCTACAAGAATCCTCGGGAGCTCTGGGCTCCTGGTCTGGGTTTGTGCCTATGCCACCATCAGCTCAATTGCTACAACTGGGAGTAACTGGAAATTGCACGTAGAAAAGCAGTCTTGGGTGCAGCACCCTAGCAGTTAATCAATCCCACTTGATTCTAGAATAGCAGTGTTTGATCTGCAAATGAATGTGATATAAGAGAAAAACCTTAAAATAAAAACTAACGTATTTTTAATGGTGCATTTTCCACCACTGTACTGATTTCATTACAAATACTTAAAAAGTCATTAAAATGTAGAAGGTTTTTGTCAGATTAATTAGCTCTCAGGGCAAAATTTAGTATTTCATAGTGGGTGGAAATTTACAACTCCATCCCACACCAGGAACCACGTCAGTTCCTCTTGGTGATTCCTCTTAAACATCATAACTAGTCAAAATACATTTACACTTGAGAAGGTCACACAGATTCCCCTGGGAAGCACTCTCCTACTCGACTATGTTTTGCTGCCTGACTTTAGGGAGAGCCGTACATTACACAGCACATTCTGACCTCCCTTTCACGATTTTGGAACTGAAAGGCATGAACAGCAAAGGGAGATGTCTTTTTTAGTCATTTAAAGCAGGGACAGTTGAATTTGGTTTCGTTTAGAGTTAATTGCACATTTTGAATGATTCGGTTTTGGCAAAATCCAAAGCATATTTTGCAAATCGCTTTTCCCATTAAATGCTAAAACCCTTTATTTTTAAAAGGAAATGTAATCCATATGTTTGGAATTTGTTTACACTAAAATTATAAAAAATATATTTTATTCATATCCCAGAAGCTTTCTGCATGATTCTGTAAGCCTCTTTCAAAAATGAAGACATTATATATTGCCAAAAACTAATGAGAACAAATCCATAAATGTTAGAAATATTGATTTTATGATTCCTTATGGTCTAACCTTAGGGAAACATATCTTTTGGTTTTCAATCAATCCTTGTTGAGAAAATAACACCTTTTCTTTGGAGAAACCTGTACCAAACAGACCTTTTAGGGGACCAAGTTCTTGTTGTATAGCAAAGTTTTATTTTGCCTACACTTATCAAGCTGCTTAACCAAATTCAGTTTTGGAAATGATTTAATTCAGTAAACAAACAAGCAAAGCAGAAGTAGAAAATTTATAAAATGCTTGCTTATTAAAAACTATATCTAAAGTTGTCAAGTTGAACTTTTGGATTCACTGAACATGAGGAAATTTTCCATACTCAAAAATCTCTACCTTGAAAATAAGAAAGTCCAAGAGCAACTAAGTTACCCCAGATATTCCTTTATAATGAGGCTGAATATGAAGATACATTTATCTTTGACTACTATCATGAAATTGTCATTTTCTTAGAGCAGGGACTGGCCAACATTTTTTGGAAAAGACCAGATAGTAACTATTTTAGGCTTTGCAAGTCATGTGGTTTCTATCACGACTACTCAGTTCTGCCACTGTAGTACAGAAATGGATATAGAAGACAATATATGAATGAATGGGTGTGGTTGTGTACCAATAAAACTTTATTAATGTTATAAAAACAGATGGAAGGAAAGATTGGTCCCATGAGCCCTGGCTTAGAGCTACTTAGCAGAATATGCGATTCTATTTGCTATATACTTGAGATCACTTGAAAACATTGTCTTTAGATACTGAAAGATAAAAGTTAACTTTTCAAAGTTTTAGTCTCTTCCTCTCTTCTCTGTTTTGAGACTCCAGTTAAATATATATTAAACTTTATCACTATCTTCTGTCTTTCCTCTTAATTTTTAAGGTGGGAGCTTTGATTTTTGAGTCAGGAGAAATTCTTATGGCATTCTCTTTCTCTCTTTTTATTTCCTGATGCCAATATTGGAAAATGTCAAATCTGAATTGGGATTAACCCTAATATTTGGATAGTTTTTGACACTGACTTGATGAGATTTGGAAATTAATAAATGAAAGATGTCTCAGTAGATAAAAGAGATTGTGATTCCTTAGTACTATTGCACCATGCCTTTTATAGGAAGAGAACCAAGATCATGTTCCATCCCTCCAGAGAGCAAATGAGAACAACTCAGCAACCCCATCTACAGACAAGCAGCAGGGCAGGCCCTGGGGCAGGTGTACTAATTCTGGGGAACTTGAGGGTCATATTGCTGATTATATCTTCCAATAGTCTGTATTACTGCACTTTATTACATTTCATTAATGCAAATCTAGTTGAATAGTGACCTGTTTTGGCTTTAACAATTTATAGTTTTATCCTTTCTCTTCACCTCTGAATAAATCCAGTTCTAGAGTATTTGAAATTTGAAGAGCACCTGGAGATAAGACCTTTGGTGTAGACACAGACCTCTGGAAAATGGGGTTGTAGCAGCCATAAAATATCTCCAAGTACCTTTGCAAACAATGAATGAATAAGGTAGATCCAGAACCAAAGAAGAAAAATTGGAGACCCCTAAGGGCACTGTCACTGACAGAGTGCTTTATGGTTATATATGAGTCTCCTCTTTGGGGATTTCTAGAAATTTCTAGGGGATGTGAAAGCAGAGGGAAGGTGAGGCTCTCAATTTCCAAAGATGGTGGCAGGTGAGCCAAGAATCTGGATAGTGTTGCTTGGAGTCTTTTCGGGATTGTGGAAGGGTGGAAATGGGCTAGGGTCTGCCTACCACTAACTATGCTTTTCCAAACTGAGCCCTTCTCTGGCCTGCATAGACCATCTGGGTACTATTTCCTTTGAAGAAAGGATCACCTGGCTAAGAAATTGGACAATGTTCCTGCCAACCCTGTGGATCTCTGATCTTTTTACCATGAGTCAGTTGAGTGACTGAGGAACAAACCAACAAGTATTTCTGCACTGAAGTAAGCCAACATCCTTAGAGATGGCTAGAGATTCCAGAAAGGCACTAGTGATATTCCTCCAGGTTTATAAAGGGAAAACAATTTCTACTCAGGTTCCTAGGTTCTCCTAGTGAGGAGTAATGTGACTATCATGGGAACATTGAGGATCCAGTTAGGTAATACTCTCAAAATCCTATTCTAGTCCCTGACTTGGACACTAGAAAGAGGATTAAAAGTTGAGAAATAGTGGAAGGAGGCAACAAGGACAATCAATCAGAACTGGGGACACTCACCCTAAAGGAGAGTGAAATTTTCAAAATTATCTGAAATATACTCCTCTCCCCTTTTGTTTCTTTGAGTTATTCTTCTTGCAATGGTTACTTTGCTCCCCAAAGTACCCTGCAACCTGTTACATTTAAGATTCTATTGACTTTCTGTGCTCAGCATGAACTTTTTTAAATATCTGAGTTAGGATTTTTAGAATGTATATATTCTTGGTAGTTGGTACTTAGAAAATATATAGATCTAAATTTTATTCTCCAAGACAAGTTGTAGAATAGTAGAATCTTTTAGGGGGACTATTTTTAATAAGGAGGATGTACTGCACGTACATCATTTCCAAAGGCCCAAAGAAAACTTTCAATAACTGTTGAGTTGAGGATTAAATTATCATTTGCAGGCTTACTCCTTCCATCTTCATGGATACAGCCCCTCAACTTATGACAAGATGTGGATTTCTACGGTGATGCAGTTGGGGAGGGATATGAAAACAGATTATATAGTCAATAGAGATGAACTTATATCAGGCTCATCATCATTTACTAATTTCTGTCTCTTCTCAAAACATTGTCTTTCATGATAATCAGGTTATCAGCCTCATAACAAAAAATAAACCTAAAATTAGTTGAATGTGGCCTCACTCTTCTCTCTGCTTATTTTATAAATAGAAGTCTGTTATAATACTTTGCTATGGAGGAGAGATACCAACAATTATGGTGAGTGGTATGGATACACATTAGAGGCAAAGCTGGCTTCATTACATTGTATCCTTTTCCTGAGTATACAGGAAGACTACATTTCCCAGTCTTCTCTGCAATTAAATGGGGCCATATGACTAAGTTTAGGCCAGTATTATCTAGTAGAAAGCAATTTTCTTCATAGTCCTTAAAAATATCTCACAAAACCCTTTAGTCTTTTCTTCCTTGCTAGGAATATAAAAATTCTTAGAGGCTATATCTATCAGCCCATCTTTTTTGCATAATAAACTACCCCAAAACTTAGTGGCTTATAACATAAGCAACTTTTCTACTTGCTCATGATTCTATAGTTCAGCATTTTGAAAAGGGCTCAGTCAGGTAGTTCTTTTGTAGAACATATTTGGGATCACACATGTGGCAATACTCAGCTGGGATTGACTGAAGGGTAGGCTGGTCAAGAGGGCACTAGCTGATCTTATCCTCCAATAGGCTAGCTAGGGCTTCTTCACATGGTAGAGATGATTCCAACAGGAATAATCAGTATGGAGACTAGAAAAGTTTGGTAGGGGAGGGAATTTACAAGGAGACACAATTCACTTGGTAGTCACTAGTGCAACAATTTAAGACTGAGGCTATGTTCCTGATAAAAAAAACAACGAGATGGAACTAGTTCAGATCCCTGAGTCATTATTTGTCAGTGTCCCAATTTTTATTTTCTGTGATGTGAGAAATAAAATGTTATAAGTCACAAATATTTCAAAGTTTATTTGTTTGCCTAGTATAGTATATAGTATTATCCTAACTAACATGGGAAGAATGACTCTTCTCTCAAGTTTGGGAACTATGTCTATTATTACTACATGTAGAATAAAATCTTAATATAAAACCATAAATTGCTTTCCTGGGATCCTTACATTAGTATAGAGTTTTAACATTGATATCATTATTATACATATATATATATATATATATTTTTTTTTTTTTTTTTTTTTTTTTGCGGTGCTAGGGATTGAACCCAGGGGCTTGTGCTTGCAAGGCAAGCACTCTACCAACTGAGCTATCTCCCCAGCCCTATTATACATATTAATTCATTTAATTTAGGTACCAAACAAAGAAATAGATGCTCTTTAGACACAAAAGAAAAAGGTTAAGTGTTAAGTGATACATGAAGACCACAAAGGTAGAATTGGCAGGGCTGACACTGAAGTCTGGATCTCCTACCTTTTATTTCAGCAGACTCCCTAACCTCACATTGGAAAATCTTTGGGTAATTTGCTGTGCTTAATGTAGGCCAGGCATCAACAAATCAACAGAGATTGATAGCATCCTATGAATTAGAATTCCTTAGAAAAGAAGCAGTCTTGTTAGGGTTCCTTTGTAATAAAGAAAAATTAGGAAGTCTGTTTTGTGATAGCACAGACCCCAAGAGACTTGGGGTGTACTGAGTTATTTTCTGTCTGCCCTTAAGCCTGGCAGATTGGAAGCCTAAAGGCTGGTTGGGGTGAAGATGCTGAGTTTCACCAAAGAGAGGTGACAATCCACACTAGCTAGGGAAAGGCATCAGGCATAAAGAGCCCAGGGAGAGAAAGGAGGCTTCTGCAAAACCAGTCACAGTGCACAGTGGAAGATACTTTAAGATATGGAAACTTCTCCCCAGTCAGAAGAGCCTGGGCCAGGCCAGGACTTAAGAAAGTATGTACAGCTGAAGAGATAAAATGAGGGGGAACAACTAGAATTTAACCATGTGGTTACAATGTTTACTCACAGAGAACACTTGGAAACAGGTTCTTGGCAGAGTTGGAAAGTCTATCAACTATCAAAGCAGGGACAACTCTGAATGGAGTAGTTCAGAGGTCAACAAACTATGGACCATGAACCAAATCTAACAACTGCCTGGTTTGATTTTGTTTTAAACTTTTTCAACTGAGATAAAAATTTACATAACATAAAATGAACCATTTTAAAGTGAACGATTCAATGGCATTTAATACTTTAGCAATGTTGTGCAATCACTACCTCTATCTAGCTCTAAAAACATTTTAATTACTCCAAAATAAAACCAGTACCATTAAGCTGTTACTCTTCATTCCCCACCCTTCGGCCCTTAGCAACCACTCATCTGCTTTTTGTCTCTATGGATTTACCTATTCTGGACATTTTATATAAGTGTATCCATACAATATGTGATATTGCATGTCTGACTTCTACAACTAACTGTAGTGATTTAGAGGTTCATTCACAGTGGAGCATTGATTTGTACTTCATTCCTTTTTATGGCTGAATAATATTCCATTGTATGAATAGACCACAGTTTATTTATTCATGCATTACTGGAAATTTATATTGTTTTCACTTTTTAGCTATTATGAATAGTGCTATTATGAATATTTCTGCACAGGGATTTGGGCGAGTACTTGTTTTCAGGTTTTTTTTTTTCAGTATATACCTGGTAATGGAATAGCTGCCTATTTTTTTAAGATGCCTATTTTTAAAAATCAATTTTATTGGAACACATCCATGCCCATTTTTCACATGTGTCTGTGGCTTTTTTTGTGCTACAGTAGCAGAGTTGGGTGGTGTTAACAGCGATTATAATCACATAAACAAAAGTATTTACTCTCAGGCCCTTTATAGAAAAAGGTTGCTGACCACTGGGATAGAAGAAACCACACCTCCATCTTTCAGAACTTGCTCTAATGCATACCCTAAGTTACATTTTTCTGGTCCTTGAAATGGTAAAAGGAGCAGGAATTTTCCTTTAATCTGTGATGGCCAGGACTTGATGTGACAAGTTTTGTGAATTTAGAATAAGAAATATGCATTGGTGACCATTCCTCTCATTCTCTTTGTCTTCTCCTTTTCTTCCCCTCTTTCTTTCCCTCCCTTTGAAACATTTCAATCTTCTTTCAGTAAACAAAGGGAGAAGACCAGACAGGTGAGGGAATCAGTGCTCTATTCATGACCAAGTACAGAGGTACCAGCAAGATCTGCTTTGCTTGGAAGTTGGGAAAGAGTCTGCACAGCTGGAGCCCATGGCAGATGGAAACTTGCCACTGTCCTGTGTGACTTGCATCCACACCTGAATGTTGAAGTAAATCACCTAAGACCTACTTAAAAAGTAGATTCTGTCAGTAGGTCCAGAGTGGAGCCAATTCTCAAGAGAAGCCAGTACTACTGGAACAAGCCACTATTTTAATAGAAAGGTGAGCACAGGATCCCAAATAAAGCTGCTCTTTGAAATACCCTTGGAGTTGTTGAAAAAATATCCTGATGCCTGTATCCTAGCACCAGAGATTCTGATAGAGTGGTCTGGGGTGCAGCCTGGCATCCAGATGTTCAAAGTTTCCTGGGCAATTCTAATATGCTGCAAGTTTGAGAGGCCATGTTCTACAGTTCAGGAGGTGAGAGTTAGAAATGGATCAATAATTACTATTTTCAAAAGAGATTATTTGCAAACATAAATAAGCTAATATTAATTCAAAACTCAAATTGGCTATTGACCTATCAAATGATTTCAATAACATGTTCTACATTATATAACTAATTTGGGCTATCAGGAGGATCCATGTAACACAAAGCTAAATCATTTTACAAATAAGTGATCTGATTTCATTGACATTTTTCCTGAAAATTGTGCCTGACCAAGCTGTGACCAACTTCTGACCCCCCCCCCTGATTATATCAATAAATACATCAGCATCAGGTCACTGGGATCTCACCTACATTGAAGGCAGAATGTGTAAGATGACTCAACAGCTAACGTTTTAGACTTGTCTCTTCCCATTTCCAAATTACATGCTTATTGTATTCAGGCAAATCAACATGAGGCCAAGTCTGTAGATGTTTGAAAACTTCCAGATGATTCCTTAAGTTATTCATTTTTCATCCTAATGTGAAGATGCCTATGTTCATAATCTTTATTGTATACTTTAAAAATGTTCCAATAAAACCAAGTGTTCTGATCCTAGTTTTCATGTCTTCAGATTAGGATAAAAGACACACAAATATTTATTAACAAGACTGAAATGCTAGTCTATGTACCACTTCTCCCAGTCTGGCCACTTAGTACCTGGATTTGTGTGGGCTACTCCTCTGGAATATTGCCTTCAGGGCCTTGTACTTCATTTTTCAGAGGTCAAATTCGTTTTCATAAGGCTCTCCCCTCCCACCACCCGACCACCCCATCACTAATATTACTTGATTCTCTTTGCTCAAACTGCTTTCTCTGGGTAATTGGTCCAGCTCCCAGTTTATATCACATCAAAAATGGCTACATCTGAAGAGCTCATTGATTTCTGTCTGTGTAGCATGAACTTTGAAAATGGTTAATCCAATTAGTTTTCAGTAGTTTATAGCAGAGGTTCTCCAAGTGGATCCTTCAACCAGCAGCTCCAGCAACACTGAGAAGCTTGTGATGAATGCAAAATCTAAGGTCCCAATTCAGACCAATTGACTCTGACTATGGGGGTTCAGGGATCGGCATTTCACAAATCCTCCCGGTGACTCTAATGAGAACTCAATGCTGAGAATTGCTGGAGATTAACCACAGTGGTTGTGAAACTTTTGTGATCCTGCTATCACCATGTATATTACATTAGCTATGAAATAAGCTATCACCAAATCTCAGGGGCATGAAACAACTATCATACTTTCTCACTTATGGCTTGCTCACTGTTTCTGCAATCTGACTGGGGAGCTCTGCTTCTGATGGCAGGTTGAGTCCAAGGGTGCTCCATACATCTTGTTCTGGGACTTGGGCTGGAAGGGTGGCAGCTACCTGGGTTTATAATCCTCATGGCTGAAATCAGAAACTCCCAAAGGGCTGAACTTCTCAAGGCTTAGCCTCAGAACCAAACTGGTCACATGGCCAAGCACAATGAAGTATAATCCCAAAGACATGATAGGATCCAGGTGGAGAGAAGTGGGGACAATATTTGCTCAACAAAAGTCCTATATACCCCACTGGAATAATGAGTAAATACACCGAGCACAGACAGGCTAGCTAGTAAATGCAATTCAATTCTATTAGGCCAATAATGGTAATCAAATGAGAAACTGCACACATTTCAAAAGAGCACCAGTCGGCCTATGGATGATTTTTGTCATTCTTTTCATATTCATGTGATAAGCCCTAGAAAAAGAATTTCCGTCCACACTTCCTTTCTGGTTCTACTTCTAAAGAACACATGCAGTATGAATGTTTTTTTAAATCAAGGGAAATACCTGCTGCTGTACTTTTTCCCATGGTTATTTCCACTTTGAAAAGCTGACTAAATATTTTTCTCTCCAAATGTGTTTTTAAAAGAAAACTCTCTTAAATTCCCATCAATGATTTTCTAACCACATTCAACTGGAAAGAAACAAAAAGAAAAATATCTTCCCTGGAGATACATTGAAACCTGTCACTAGAATTAATCATGTATCTATCATGGAATCATTACAAGTCTGTGGATAATATCATCATACCCTAGGACATTGAGAAAGCAACTTAAAATTCCCTGATGGCAGGAGTTAAGAGAACTTTCGTTGGCTTAGCTTTTCCTTAGCTTGGTAACTGAAATATGATGCCAAACACGGTATTGGTTGACCTGAAAATACATGGATTCTGCTCAAGATGCCAGGTAACTGGCAAATTCCAAGGTTAGAGTCCTTTTGAAAGGGGATCAAAAGGAAAACCATTCCATAAAGATCATTGTCCACCCGTATGCCAGACACTCAAAAGTGCATGAGTTGCCATTTAATGGACATATAAGAACAAAGGTAAAGCAACCCGCAGGAGAAGGTGATATAGTTTCCCAGCCCTATTTTGTGGATTAGAGGAGGTTGAAGAAATTCTAATACGGTAAAAGATTCTAACACCTGCAGAGGGATCCACCTTCACAAACTGTGTGTATGACCCTGATTTATTTGAAGAAGAGCTGTGGACAGAACAGGAAAAACTAAACAAAACAAAAAATTCAGCTCTATAGAGTGTAGTGGGCCTTTTTGGGGAAAATTCCTCATCTTGGATTCTAGACTGAGCCCTGTTCTTTTTTTTAATCTCTAATTTTTCTGATTATACACATTGCAGTATCACATCAGTCATGGAGTCATATATGTACATAAGGTAATAATGTCTGTTTCGCTCTACTATCATTCCTTTCCCCACACCCCTTCTCCTCCCTTCACTCCCCTCTACCTAATATACAGTAATTCTATTCTTCCCTATCCTCCCCTGTCCCTGTTCTTAGGATGAGTTATGCAAATGCTCTCAGCCTCAGTTTCCTCATCTATGGAGTCAGTATAATATACCTGCCCCCAATACTTCCAAAGGTGGTGCCAAAGCTCAGTTGGATTTGTATGTGAAAACACCCACTGGTATGCAGAATATTCATATTTAGAATAATATTGAAACTGGGAATCAGGAGAGACAGGGTGGTCTTTGTAAACAGCACCTCTGGGGTTGTACAGTGCACAATTTCTACAGCTGTATGCTGGGCTGCCTTACTTCCCATGCCCTGCCTGTGGTAGCATCTAACAGCCACACTGATGAACTGATTTTCAAAGGTGTTACAAAAACATGAAGAGCCACCACCATGTTCTCTGAGTTCTTGACTGAAGTTGGTAGAAAAAATATTCTGTGTCACACAGTAATTTCTTTTAAAAACTCCTCAGACACTAATAGAATGATTCTTCCAATCACTGAAGTAATGAAAATAGTGGAGTTGACATTTTTCTTATGATTTTGAAGTTTTCCTCTACCTTTTAAGATATCATCATCTGTCAGGGTTTCTTTGAGAGATAGCACAAGAACAGTTTCTTCCCTACAGTCCCTCGTGTTTGCCTCCAACATTACCTCTCAGAGAGGAAAGTAAAAGAAAGCCCATTTTGAAAGAATTGCTGTCCCTCAGCTCATTACACATTTGCTGTGAGCCAGACACCTAAAGGTGAACAAGGCGCTGCACAGAGGGAAAGTAAGAATGAAGTAGGAGCACTCAAACAGAAATAGCAATGCAGTGTCCCAACTTTTGCCACCATTTCTCTCTGTTGGTGGTAGATCTGCAATGAGTTACATCCTGGAGTAATTCTCTCCATTCTTGTGGGTGGAGCCTTGATTTGCTTCTGATGAAATATAGCAAAGGTGCCAGGATATCAATCCTGTGATTATACTATGTAAAGCTCCATCTTAGCCAATTGGAGAGGGACACTTGGAAGAAGCAAACTCAGAGGCACTTAGGGAAAGAGCTACTTGGCAGGGAACTTCCAGTGGCCTCTTAAACCTTAGGGCAGCCTCCAGCCAACAGCCAGGCAGATTCTAGAAACCTCATTCCTACAACCAAAAAGGAATGAATTCCACCAATTGGCTAATAGAGCTTGGAAGCAGAATCTTCTCCAGCCAAGCCTCTCTTAAGAATGCCTCAACTTGGCTGACACCTTGATTGTGCAGCCCCATGAGACCCTGAGCAGAGAGGACCCTGACCTAAATAAACTGTGGGATAATCAATCTGTGTTGCTTTAAGCTACCAAATTTGTGGTGAACTGTTATGCAGCAATAGGAAACCAATACACCACTACTGAAGTCTCTTCTGATAACTATAAGCATTAGCTTAACTCTTGAATGCATTAGCATCTGGGGTATGTACTTTTCAGAGAGAGAAGCCCTCTGTAGGTTTTTGACATTGAGTAGAGAAAAGAAGCTGGATTTTTCCACTTCACGGCTCCTGTGATATAAATAACATTTACACAGCTCAGAAGTCTCCTTGGCAGAGTGGGAAATACCTCAGGGGTGCCCCCACCACTGGCAGCCTGTGGTCAGAGGCCCACCCTTTCTCTGAGTAACACGAATCCACACAGACTCCAGCCTGGTTATCTAGCTCAATTAATTACTGCACTAAAGTTCCCCTCAAGCACACCTCTCAACTCTCATAGCACTCAAGGAGTTTATAGTCTGAAAATGTCCTTTTCCCACATAGTAGAGAATCTACAGGTATGAATTCTAAAGAATGGCAACCTTGAGAATTTTGTGGCATTTGAGTTATTCTACAAATTCTAGTGGCCTTGGTTTGAAACTAATAGCCTCCAGGAAATAGAAATGTTGCATGAAGTTTCAAAAATTGTTTTCCTTAGAACAAATTTCACATAAACACACAAATAATTACTGTAGCTCTGATGGGAAATTTTTGTTTTATTCTTAAATTTAAATTGTGTTTTTGTATGATGTGTAGCACCTTCTATTTCAACTTTCATGAGCTGTTCTTAGGAAAACTTTTGCTTGCTTGAAAATTCTAAAACAGTAGTAAAATTAATTATTTTTATCACATTGAAAACTGATTTAATTTTTAAATTTCCTAAAATACCCTGTTCTGTGCTCTGCTGTCATAGACTCCTTAAATAATTGGTCACTGAGTATTACCAAACTATAGGGAATCTATGAAATGTCAGATTAGGTTCTAATTCCAAATAATTCAGTCTGTTCTATGTATTACCCTTAATGAGGTATGTGTTTGTGGAAGGCATTTTCAACTCTGAAATTCAACAAGCCTATAAATATTTCTAACATCTTCCCTGTACAGAGTCCCATGGAAAACTCCCCATACATTTTTAGTTGTTTTTCTCCTCAGGCTCTTAAAGGATGAACTTAAGTTATAATAGTTTGTTCATCGAAATGTTACATTTGGGGGTAATATTTAACTCTTCTCAGAGATTATTTATATACAAAGAGAATATATAACTTAGTGATGCAAATCCACATTATAAGAAAGATAGTGTCACTTTGAGTTTTCACTTGATTCTAGCATTAGTGTTAGTACCACCTATGGCATAGATACCTCCTTTAATACCATCTACAACAGCTACATCATGGACAATGAAGCCTAGTATTTATAGTCTTGCTACTCAAAGTATAGTCCACGGATCAGCAACATGAACTGAGAACTTGTTAGAAATGCACAATCTTAAATGCCCAAGACCTGCTGAATCAGAATCTGCACTTGAATAGAAGTCTTTCTTATGCATAACACCGGAGAATCTCTACTGTATACCATGTGGATTGGACATCTAGCTTTTGTGGCCAAGGGACTCCTCTTTTTCTCATTCTGTGTAAACAAGATCTCAAAATGCCAGGATTACGTTCATTAAGGATAAACTATATTCTCCAGTGACTTCTCACTTTCCAATTATGATCTTCACACATCATCCAAGGATATTGGTGCTAATGAGAAACAGCAAGCCAGAATGAGATCTACATGGAGCCAAGGCTTCAGGCGGCAGAATAAATAGCATCAAAATAAATAGCAAGATCAGGTGCAAAGAATTTAAAAAGCTGTTTCTGTTCAAATCCAAATGTCCTCTATTTGTGAGAAGATGCTCTCCAGGTACTGATAGTATGTGATATTTCAAGGTCCACCATTTATGATTCAGGTATAATGGAAATTGGGAGCAATGCCATGATTATTAGGGGAGTTTGGGTGAAAGGGTAGGTGAGAACACTTTCTTCTATCTTGGCCCCTTTGTAAATTGAAAACTACTCTAAAATAAAAATTTTTTTTAAAAAATGAAAAATGGCTTTCAATTTTGGAAAATGAGGAAAAAAATTTCAAATATTAAAGAGCTAAATATATTTAAAAAGGAAAAAATGAGTAATGGAAATGAACATACCTTTTATGTATTTGTCACATTTTTCACCCTGTCATAACAGCAGATAGCAAACTCAGTGGGGCACAAGTCTCAAAAAGCCAAAGGGAAAAAAAAAGAATAAGGAAGAATGAGGAATCATAATTATAGTTCCAGAAAATTGATAAATACATTATGAATAAGAAATTATGACAGAATCTCCCTTAGGCAGTTTGACTCACTTCTCCTTCCAAATAGCTACAGAAAAAATGTTTTAATAGGAATAGGTACTGAAAAGAATGTGTACTTAAAGGCAGCTATATCCATCATCCTATATATATGAAATACTCAACTTTTATTTTATTGCTCAGGATTCTGACTGGCAAACAATGGAATCCATTCTCTGGCGAGTTTAAGCAGGAAAGGGATTTATTGAGAGATACTTAGTAGCTCCAGAATCTTTGAGAGTGCTGGAGAAACAAATCCAAGGCCTTGCTTCCAAGAAAAGTGTCAAAACCATGCTGCAAATTAGCCTGATTTGAGGGGAGATGCCACTACTGCCCTACCAAGACCTGGTGCCAAGACCTCAGATGGATTGCAAATGATAGAGCTTCTAGCCTGTGGCTCTTCTGCATTAGTTCTCAAAATTGCATCCACTGCTCCACCTCCGGAAGGCAGGGAACTGAACTGTTACCCCACCCGCAAGATGGATGCTCACTGTTTCCTTCCTACTTCATCTCTGAATGGAGGTCCCGAGTACTTTTTATTCTAAATGACAGAAACTTGACAGCCTCCAAAGAGCTGGGAATTTGAATTCTGATTCTCAAAGTAGGGGGCAAAGTTTAGAGTTACCAACTCATCCCAACTGGGCCAGGACTTTCCTGGTCTTAGCAATTAAAATCCTACATCCCAGGAACCTCCAGTCCAAGGCAAACAAGTACAATTGGTCACACTGTTCTGTGGACACATAACCTCTGGATTTTCTCCAAGTATAGAAAAGCTCTTAAAAAGATGATGGGTAGTTAAAACTGTGATGTACATGCCCTGTAATAACAATACAAACCAACAAAATATATAAATTTGAGGCAATTACGCCCATACTCAAATTGGTCGCTTGGACAATTGATCCATTATTTCTGATGAATTAACCAATCAATCTCTCTTTGTACTTTCCTCATCCTTCCCCAACTCCCATATCAGTTTCTTCCCATTCATGCATAACTATTTGTATAGAGTGTCAATAGTTTTCCTGGTTACTTTGCATTTCTTTTGCAGGATATATTTGTACCTGACAAATGCTAAATTGGATTTAAAGCAGCCTTTACATTTGAAACATCACCACCCCACTTCTTCTACTACTCCTCCACCACAAATACCTTGGACTAGTTTCCAGCTTGTTAGCATTAGCTTGCCCTTTGTTATTTTTATTTACTTCCTTCTGTCCTTTGCCATCTAGAGTAGGTAATAAAAACTGTCTCTCCGACACCCATTCCATTTACCTTTCAGGATGGCTTTCTGTAACAAAAGCCTGGAAAGCTGAAAACTTTCAAATTCCTTTGCAGCTTGGGTTTTGCATGGGACCTAATATCCTGCCAACAGATCAACTGACCCAGGATTTGAAAGGTAGCAAAAAGTAACATGATTTGGTTGACATGTTCAGGAAACAAGAATTGTACAATAGAACCATTTGGTTTTTCTTGGGCAACTTCTAAGAAGGTTGCTCCATTTGCTGCTTAGCAGCATGGCACTGAGGAGCAAGCTATGATAAAGGAGTTTCTGCTAGGACATTATTGGATCTGTGGTCCCTGCTGCCATGTATTGAACCTGACTATGTAGTCCTCTAAATTCTACAAACTATCCAATTCCCTGGACATTAGTCTGTTTTCTGTTGCTAAGAACACAAGATCACAGACTCAGTAAGTTTTAATGTAAAGTACATTTTGGTGCAGGATTTTGGAAATCAAAGGATGAGAGTCACATTTGACGTTGACTTCTTGCTGGCAGAATCCTGAGAAGGTTCAGGGCATCACATGGGGGAGACAGGAGTGCATTTGTATGTATATGTCTCTTCTGGTCTCTTTCCCTTCCTTGTAAAGCCACCAAGATACAATGGAGGGTGGTTTCCTATCCTAATAACATTATCAGATCCTTATCACCTCCCAAAGGCCCCACCTCTAAACACCATAGTCTGATTGAATTTATACCCTCTGAATTCACAAAAGGATTGCATTTCGACATGAGGCCTTGGGGGACATGTTCAAGCCATATACAAACCACAGCATCTGTTGTGGTAGAGCTTATGCAAGCCAATGATGTGCCTCTCTTTCCAATTCCTCTTCAGGAACTTAATACTGGTAGCTTGAAAGCTGCCATGGAAAAAGTATTTATACCACGGAAATTGGAAAATGCTACAAACTAGGATTGATTTATTTTTTATTCTAATTTTTAATAACTTTATTTGATTTGTTTCCTTTTATATGTGGTGCTCAGGATCAAACCCAGTGCCTCACCCAGGCTAGGCAAGCACTCTAGCACTGAGCCACAACCCCACCCAGGATATATTTTTGACAGCTCATTGTTAAACATTTAGAAGTTCCAGCCCCTCTTTTTTCAGTGCATCATTCTCAACACTCTTGCCCTTGGTTCTGCTCTAGCCACACTGCTTCCTTGTTTCATGAACACTCCAGAGATGTAAGGATGTTTCATGAACACTCCAGACCCATGCACTGACTGTTTCCTTTGCCTAGAATTCTCCTTGCACATATCCATATGCCTGCTCCTTCGTTGCTTCAGGATTTCCTTTAATGCATATTCACCATGAAGCCACTTCTGGCCACCTTTCCCAAAATTACAACCCGCTTCTCCACACTCCTACTAAACTATCTTGGTTTCAATTTTCTCCTTAGCTCCTATCACCACTTAGCATACTATATATTTATACACCATTCTTCTTGTTCATTGCCTCTTTCCCAACTAAAATGTGATGTCCTTAGGAACAATATTTTTTTTCTGTTTTGTTCACTGCCCCACCCCTGCACTCATAACACTACAGACACATAATAAATGCACAATAAATCATTGTTGAATGGATGCCTAAAGATGTCAGGTTTGCTCTGGATTAAGCCAAAAATATAGAGTTTCAATAAAAATGCTGATATTCTTGTATAGGGGGTATACTGGGGATTAATGCCAATAGTCTTAATAAAATAGCTAAGGTTGATATGGAAAGCTAAAAAAGGAAAAATAGAAAGTTTCTTAAAAATATTAAAACAAGACTAACCCTAAACATATTAAAACACATTATAAAACCATAACACTTTCAATAGGGTAGAGTATAGAAATATAAAAAGTTCAGTGAGTCAGAATAAAATATCCAGACCCAGATACATGTAAAAATTTCAGTATCTGATACAGTTGCCATCTCAAATCAATGAAAAAAAATGTATTAGTCATCAATTGGACAAGGTATAATAGGTTGAAAATCAAAGAAAAGAAAACTACAAAAGTTTTCATAACTAATCCATCATATGAGGATAAATACCCAATAAATAAATGATATATATATGCATATATACTTTTATGTTTATATCATATATATTTAAAAATATCAAAAGTAGTACAAGAAACAACAGGGTAATTTTTGAGGTCTCAGAATGTCAAAGACTTTTCAAAGTATGAAATAAAACTCAAAATATTTTGCTAAGGGTATATAAATTCAGAATTTGTTTGATATTTTTAAATGTCATTTTTCCTCCTATTGACTTAGAAGTTAAAGTCTTAAAACTTTACCATGAATATTCAACGAAGTGTAAATTTAATCCATATGTTAACTTTTTCTGAAAAAATTCAAAGACCTTAGAATGCTTTAATTACTCCTTCTCTCCCAACACAGTACTTTTCTGGAGTATTATAGATATATTATTAATTATTAAATATAATGTTTATTTGTATTTCCGTGTGCTGTTATACATTTACATATGGTCACCATTTATTCTTGCCTCTCAATCATTTCTTCTGAATTTATTTTCCTTCATCCTAACGTAAGTGTTTTAAAGGTGTCTATCATTCACCATTGTTCCATAAGTATAGTCTTGCTAAGAACATAATCATAATTTGAGTCGTATTTTCTGCAACATTTAAAAGATCTTATTACTTTAAGGATGATAATATCTTTTGTAAATGGCTGTGTTTTGTAACTATATATCTAGGTGTGGATTTTAATTTCCCATTCTGAATATACATTGTATGTGGGGTATGTGGTGTGTGTGTGTGTGTGTGTGTGTGTGTGAGAGAGAGAGAGAGAGAGAGAGAGAGAGAGAGAGAGAGAAAGAGAGAGAGAGAGTTCATGATTCCCATCTGTTCTGGCCTTAGCCATTATCTTTTCAAGTATTTCCTCTCCTTCATTCTCTTTGTTCTCTCCTTATGGAATTCCCATTAGATGTAAATTAAGCTTTATCTCCCATGTCTCTTCCTTCTCTTTCATATTTTGCAGTTTTTTGTCACTCATTGCTTCATTCTTTGCCCATGCCTAATCTGCTGTTTAAAATATATGTAGTTTAATCATTTTTATTTTATAAAACATAATATTTAACAATTTAAGTAACCATAAACCAAACATTTATATAACCCCCCACCTAGGTCAACAATTAAGACAAATACTCTGGAAATCTCCACATATCCCTGTTCAATCATCTTCCTTCTCCTTTCCCACTATAGGAACCACTTCCCTAACATATCCTGCAAATTCTTCCTTCCTTTTCTTTATAGGTGTATTACCTGTGTATGTATAAAGAGTTATTTCAATTTTTTTATGCTTCAATTTGATTCTTTTAAATCTGCTTGGATGTTTCTTATTATTTCCTGATCCTTGCTCATTGTTACTGCATCTTTAAGCATTTTCAAGACATATAGTCACAGCTAATCCTTATATCTTAAATTCTGAGAGTCAATATTTCTTAGTCACTGTTTTGATGATATACCCATGGTTTTAGTCAGCATTTTTGCTGCCGTGACTAAAAGATCTGATCAGAACAATTTTAGGGAAGAAAAGTTTATTTGAGGGCTCACTGTTTCAGAGGTCTCAATCTAAAGACAGGCCCCAGTCCTTGGAACTCAAGGTGAGGCAGAACATTATGGCGGAAGAGAGTGGCAGAGGGAAGCAGCTCACATGGTGATCAGAAAGCAGAGAGTCTCCACTTGTCAGATACAAATATATACCCCAAAGTCACACCCCAATTCCTACTTCCTCTAGCCACACCCCACCTGCCTTCAGTTACCACTCAGTTAATCCCTATCAGGGGATCAAATCACTGATTGGGTTAAGACTCTCACAACCTAATAATTTCTCCTCTGAACCTTCTTGCATTGTCTCACATGTGAGCTCACATCCAAACCATAATACCCATATTGGTTGTTTCCTCATGTATCTAGAAATTTTTTAATGGTGAGCAAATATTTATTGTTGTTTCCTCTAACAAAGATTTAGGTTAACTTCTGATGGAGTCTGGGAGTGACTAATCTGGAACTACTTTAATTTATCCACATTCAGGATTAGTATAAATTTGAACATCAGAATCTAAGTGATATCTGATCTATGACTGCAGATTGACAAGAGAGACACCATTATATTCATCTTTATAATTATCTTCATTATCACTGATGTTATTTTTCATCCAGAATTCCTTCTCAGGGCCCTGGCTCAGTGCAAGGGTTTCAGGGTCAGCATCTTCATTTTCCAGAAACCCAAGGTTTCCAATCTATTTTCCCCTCAGCTAGCCTTTTCAGATGAAATAATGGCATTCATGCCTTAGACAACTCGAAAACTTGTTTTCTTTCTGCCCACTGCCTTGGTCAGATTCATCTTGTTGTTCTATTACTAATAATATCCTATTTCACATTTATAATTTTCCTTTCCTTTATTAGGGACTCAGCATTGCATTAAAAATTATGTCATAATTTATCCAGAATCTGGATGTGTTATTCCAACAGACATTTT
The DNA here is from genome assembly GCF_902686445.1 of Sciurus carolinensis. NCBI lineage: Eukaryota > Metazoa > Chordata > Mammalia > Rodentia > Sciuridae > Sciurus > Sciurus carolinensis. Next base: position 6,699,508 of record NC_062232.1, on the reverse strand, counting down.
AGATCTCCTGGTTCCCTAGAAAAGCAAACTTCCCTTGTCAGAAATGACTTTTAACAAATTAAAAGGTAATAAGAAAAATACAAATTAATTGCACATTGAGCTACCATTTCTCATGTATTAATTCAGCAAATATATGTTTGATAACAGACTGCTAATGAAAATTTGAGAAAATAAGTAGGACCATACATTTCTGGTGGATGTATAAACTGGTACCACCTTTATGGAGCACAATCCAGCCACTTTTGTTATAATTATAAATACATCTACCTTTTGACCCCGCAATTCTACTTTTGTGATTTTTTTGTACAAAGACCAGTATATATGAAGATTATTCATCACAGCACTACTTGTAATAGCCAATTATTTGAAATAACTTATATGCCTACTAAAAGGGAACTATTTAAATAACTTACACTACATCTATACAATAAAATATTTTTACAAATGAGAAAGTTTTAATATAGTGATATGATGCAATACCCAAGACATAAATTCAATGAAAAACATAAGGTGTAGAAACGTGTGCATATTATTCTCTGATTGTTAAAAATATATATATATTCACATATTTGTGTGTATAGCCCTAACATATTTTTGGAATAGTACATAATAATAGTACATCTCTCATTGTTGGCTTCCACCAGGTTGGGGATATGGGTGCCTGGAGAAGGAAGGTGTTAGGAAGACTTGATAATTGCAAATTCTTTTGTACTTTTTGAATTTGTATACCATGTGAGTATATTGTCTATTTTAAAAGGGTTTGTCAGCTTGTGGTCGGCCTTCTACAGGAAGTGTTGAAGTGGGTGTGCTGAAGACAAATTTGGCTTTCTTCTTAGTTTTGCCTAAGGCTGTTCTCACTCCAAGCAGAGAGGGAGTGTGGAGAAATCTGGAAGCCAGGTTGTCCAAAACAGATTGGGTGAGCTAGTGCTGATTTATCGGCCATGTGATCTGCCTCCTGACCTCGTCAGGTAACTAATAATGAATCTACCGGCTCTTTGTTTTATTGCTTTTCACCCAGAAACTTGGAATGTCACAGATGGTTGTGTTTTGACAGGAATTCAGTGCACACTTAAACATACAAAATTCCAGAATCGAAATTTTAAAAAGCAGCAATTCTCTCTTTCTCTTGCCCGGGCCCTGTGTTTTATGTTTGGTGCTACTGACCGACAGCTTTGACTGGAAACACTACCAGATAATAGTGCAAGAGAGCTCACAGAATGAACTCCATTTCCCAAAAACCTGAGAGAGGAAAGGAAACAGATTTTAAGTGGATACCATCACACAGCATGTACAACATTAGAATTTAAAATTAAAACTAGAAAATTCAAAATTGAAACTACAAAATTTAAAATTCAAACTGAAATTCCATTGCAGAAAAACAAATTCCAACACTTGGTTACATAATGTTGTTTCCAAAATTTGGCAAAATTGCAAATGCTACAAAAAACTTAATCTTCTTTGTGTTTTCACTTTTTTCTGTTTTAGTAAAAAATATTTCAGACATACAGAAAAGTATGGAGTATATTTTAAAGAACATCCATGCAACCACGAAAAAACTGTCAAATCTTAAACTTTTGCCATATTTGTTCCAGATAATTGATCTCAAAAAAATAATTTTGGATGTAGTTCAAGGACCCTGTGTCCCTCCTCCTTCATCCCATCTGTTTCCCACCCTCCTGAGAGGTAAACTGCCTTTCAGAATTTGGCGTTTATCGTTCCCATGCGTGCCTTATGATTTTACAACATGTGTAGGCATTCATAAACAGTATATAATACTGTTTTGCATGTTTTAAACATTATATACATGATATTCTGGATCCATCATTCAACACCTTCCTTCTTGCATTCAACTTTTTCTATTAAAGGGCATATGGTTTTTTTTCTATTTTTTCCCATTACCAAAAATGTGGCAGTAAAAATTTGGTACTTGTCTCTGAATGCACATGTGAGATGCTTTCTTTAAGCTAGGAATGAATTGATAGGTCATAGGATAAACCTCTCCTCAATCTTGCTAGAAAACAAACTACTCTCAAATGTGGTCCTGTCACTTTACCATCCTTTAGATAGAAATTTTCTAGGTATGCTTCCTAGCTTCAAAGAGAAGCAGAAGAAAATTCATTTTGGATCTAAATACTAATTTGGTAAATGAATCCATAGCAGAAGCTGTGAGCACCCACCCATAGCCCCTCAGCCTTCCCACTTCAACATATTTCAGCCAAACAGTCAGCCCTCAACTGCTGCATTGGTTTTTGCCTGAGAACACTCTGGTTGCCAGAAATGGTATTGCTGTCGGGGCAGCAATAGCAATTGGATTCATTCCTTGGGAACCACCCTCAACCAACAACTGACGGGAGTTGGCATATCAACACCTTGGCTTCCCTATTCTTCAGATTGGATAACTCTAATGTACTTGTTTTATTCAGATTTTCAGAGTGCCCAGTACAATTAAGCCACTGTGTGCCACAGTGATGATCTACTTGGCATCAAACACTGTATTCAGCAATTCTCTGCCTTCCCTTCTCCGTCTCTATTCCCACCTCCCCATTCAGTGTCCTGGGGCCTCCTCCCAAATAACTATCAGCACTCAAACCCTTGTCACAGGGTCTGTCTCCAGATGAACCCAACTAGACTCCCCCTGGCTCTTGCCTATATGTATTCGATGCTGATAATGGTCATAGGAATGGGGAAAATTGTCACCAGTTGTAAAGTTGATCCATAACCACATAAAAAAGAAGCATATTATTCACAGGGTACAATACATACTTTTATGTTTCATTCATGTTAAAGATAAGGCCTGAAATCCCATAAATAAAGTGTTAATGTTTGCTAGGCCAGGAAGCTTTCCCTTGAAAGCCATAATTTTATTATCCATTCTGAAAATCTTCTAGTGTAATTGGTGAGTGACTTGCATATAAAAATCACCTTATATGGCTGTTTAAAAAACAACTGGTATTTTTAAGCCTAAGTTTTGGCATAACTATTTGTAAACATTTCCTTTTTTTTGTTCTAATTTATTATTTTCTAAAATTTCACAAATAACAATTGCCCCACATGTGCACATCAAGCAACAGTTTTATAATGCTTTCAAAGATTCCATTTTAACCTTTGTTTTGTGGAATCTCAAAACTGGTGATTTTCTAAGCCTGTGTTTTCTGTAAATTTGTAATAAAAGGACATTTGTTACAATGGGCCCCAAGGAGATGAAGTATAAAGGTTTTTTAAGCTACAAATTTAGTCAATGTCATATTAGTTGGTAGAAGGCCAAGGCTATGTTTTGCCAGCCTGGGTAGATTGACAGGACCAAAGCAGGAAACCAGTCTATACTGAGGAGCAGACAAGCAAAGCACTTTTCATATAGCACGGAAATAGCTTGGGGCAGTGGGATGGATCGCATGTTTCACTGCAGGGCTGGATTAACTGACTTGTGAAGACCTGTCTTCAAATTCAAGGGTTTGTTTTCATGGTTAATATCCCTTCACTGCCTTTATTAAGACACATGCCATGCCATATTCATTGGGTTTAGAAAGTTCATATTTAAAAGCTCACTTTGTAATAAGGTGGAACATGAGGTCAGTATTGTATACCAGGCTCTGGAGGCCAATTCAGAGTCCCAACTTTGCCCCTTTGCATGCAATGTGTGATGGGAAAATTGCCTAATTTCTCTCAGCTCAGCACCCACCTCTGTAAAATAGAGAGATTGGTAGTGCTTATGCCATTGAGTTGTTGGGACATTAAATGATGTTCTCAAAGAATTTTGTACCTTATCCCATGGCCTAATCTATTCTTCTAGTGTATAAGTCTTACAATCAAAACCAAAGAGGCCAAGTTGGATTTTGAATGATGTTTTTTGACTACCTAATTGACTCATCTTAATTTTTTAAAATTGTAGAATATCCAAGAGTACAAAATATAAAATGAAACATTCTCCTACCACCTGGAGGGAAGCAACATAATGGCTCATCTATGTGTATGTCATGGCCTCTGATTTTTACACAAAAAGTAGAATTCATTGAGTCTATTATTTTGTAAGCTACATCTTCACAAAAAATATCATGAAAAGTGCTCCGCATCATTAAATGGTCTTTGAAAACCTATCTGCCTGTTTTTATGACCTGGCATTTCCTCTAATGAAGGCCCATAATTTATTTATCCAACATAACCAATTTCCTAGGCAACTGGGTCAGCTTTTCCAAATTTTCAATACTTTAATGACATTCCTTGCTGATACCTTTGTGGACACACATCTTTGTTTCTTTATCCTGAATTCTTAGATGAGCAATTATTGGTTCAAATGATGAGAATGCTTTTAAATCTTCTGATAGTTATGCCAAATTGTCCTCTCTAAAGGCTGTTTCAGTTTATATGCTGATTCATGGTGTGAAGGGCTGTTTGAATACACAAAATATTTTATCACATCACAAGAGTTACAGCAGATGCTACAAGAAAAACAAAGCCTCCAGGCCTGTTCACACACACCAGCCTTATTTTAAGTTTGGTTTACATTTGCACTTCAACACAATTTGAAATGCCAGCCTGTCTTAGTTCTCTGGAGGCCAGTGGAGAAAATGAGAATGCTGTCTTTGAATACCAAGCTTGTCCCTGCAAACATTGTTTACAATCTATGAGTACTATAGATTCTAGAGGGCAAAGACCTCTCAGATTCATCTTTTTATCTTCAGTAACTGACTCCCAGTACCTGACCTGAATTCACTGGAGGAATACCATTTCTAATCCCACAGCTTCCGAGTCTGGTTAAGAGATGTGATCTAGAGCGCTGAATTAATTCCTGATAAGGTGTTAATGAACAATAATGGACTTTCCCTTAACAATTAACAGACACCTATCATGTGCCAAACAACTCTGGTAGGCATAAGGTTGCAACGTTCAAAAACTATCATTAAGAAGGCAACTTTTAAATTGCTTTAAAATGAGGTTCCTTCAATATTTTACTCCAAGAGCATCATATCACAATGAAGAAATACTAATAGCAAAAACAGAAAAACCAAAAATCCCCAAAGCTAAGTGTTGTTGAAGGTGGTGGTGTACTGATTAGCAGCTTGTGCTCATAGCATTCTCAACTGTGTCTTCTGAAGACCTGCATGACAGCCAGGGTCCCCAGCCTGTCCCCACCAGGCACCTCCCACTCTCCTGTGCCTTCTTTCAGAAACTCCTGAAAGAAATGCTTTCTGATGCTAAAAAAGCCACATTGGCTTCAGTTGTAACAGTGCCAACAGCATGCCTGCAGTTGCCCAGACAGGCGGCAGAAACCCTTCAATGTCCTCCAGGATGATAAATGCCTCCTTGACTGCTGGCTCTCCCACTTTCCTCCTGCCTGCTTCATTGCCTCCACCCCACCCCCCTGCCCAGTGTCCCCCTGTGGCTTACTTGCCTTCAGAGACTCATCTCAGAGTCCTGGGACGATCAGACACTTCTGTCCTCTGCATGGGGCCAGCAAGAACATCTCTGTTTCTTTTCGTCCACCTATCTTCCCACCCCCTTGCCATTTCATTCCCCCAATCTTTTGGGTTCTTTCTGCTTGCCCGTGTGGAGCCCCGTTTTTTTCTCTTAACTCATCAAAGTACTGGCAGAAACATCTAGAATGCAGCTTTGACTTTCTGTGTTGCAGGAAGACTTTAAAGACAGGTTATAATTGTTGCATATGGAAATCTTATAGAGGATTCAAAAGTGAAAATATCACAGATAACGTTTTTCTGCATAATGCCCTTATTTTTTTCAGCTGTGCTGCATTTGACTCAAATTTTTTTTTCATTGATTTTGAGGGCACATTTGATTGTGGCCATTTTCAGCTCCAGAGAAGCTGAAAATCATGAGCCCAATGCCATTGACAGTGTTCTCTCTCTATCCACCCTCCCCCGCACACGCACACACAAGCAGCTTATTGAAGCAACTATTTTAATTTCCATAAAGGAAGGGATAATGCAAGGTCCATAATTTAATGATTATTTTGTCTTCTATAAATTAGAAAATGCCTCTCCACTCTGCTGTTTTTCTGTGCCTCTCTCTTCCTGATAGCATGTAGACTTGTATTTCCTGCCAAATAAATTGTTGAAAGGAAAGAGTTGATTTATTCACTTGGCAACATCAGGAAAATAAAGTAACTGCTTATATATTTTGCTATAGTCTGCCAGCACAGAAATTATTTGATTTATGCCAAGGTTTATCAACCTGGCATTACTGACATTTTGAGTTAGACATTTCATTGTTGTGGGTAGTTGTCTGTAATCATAAGATGTTTAGCAGCATCTTTGGCTTCTGCCTACTAGATACCACTAGCACCTCCCACATAGTTGTGACAATGAAAATATGTCTTCAGACTCCAACTATCCCCCAGGGAACAGAATCATTCCAAATTGAAAACTACTTACCTATACTACATAGAACATGGATGTTCCCAAACAGATATAATCTTAGATAAAGTCACATTTTGTTTACTCTCCATGAGCTATCTAAGTATCAATTATCTTGTCTACAAAAATCAATATGCTCCATCAGTCCAAGATAACTATTTATGGTATCTCATAAGGATGTTTATAATAACCTCAATAACTTGGGTCTTTGAGATCTAAGTGATCATTTGAGAATGATTTACCTTGCCAATAAATGGGATGACTGAACAAATTAGAAACAGTACACAGTGGTAGACCATACCTCCCCATCTGAGTCTTTGAACCCGTGGCACCCGTATGATCCCAGAGAAAAAAAGAAAGATTTATCAATGAATTGAACCAGTATGGGCTACCTGCATTGGCTATAATTGTCAGGATGCTGGCACCAGAAAAAATTCCTGCAGGAGAATCAGATAAATGTTGAAGTATGAGATTCCTTAAGTTTCCTGTTTTAAAACAGGAGCCATATAGTAGACAGGGAGACAGAGGTGAGAAGGTCATTGCTGTAGTACAAATAAGGGACAAGGGTGCCCTGGGATAGAGCTCTCTTAGAATATGACATTTCCTAAATGGATTAGCTAAAGAAGCAGAGCCCATGTGTGAGCATAAGCTCTAGAATTATTAGCTCTACAGTCATTTGAGGTAAAACATTTCATCTCTGTGAGTGTCATTTTGGGGTTCTGTCAGAGTAAGGGACCAGAGTCAATATTATCTAAGTTCTTTTCCAATCCTCCTCTCTACTGTCCCCTATTTTCCCCCATAAAAGATGCATATCCACCAATAGGCTGGTGCAGGTGATTCAAGGACTAAAGAATGCTCCTCACACCTATTGTCTTATAGCAAAAGGAGAAGAAAACTGACCATGAGCTAACCTCAGTGTACACTGACCAAGTCACTCCAGGTATGTGCAGTCAGCAGGGGAACACCAATGGAGCATCTTCCTCCCTGCTTTGGAACCACAAGCATGAGTCTAATGTTTCTGAGGTTGGTGAAGTAGTGAAAGAAGATTCTGATCCTCTCTAATCAGTAAGTCCAGAGTAGGTGTGGCAAACATGCTAAAAGCTCAAGGACACGTTGAAAGCTCATTTACACCAGAACCCAACAAACATCTTCATAGAGAAGTTGGCTAACAATGAAGCCAATACTATGGGCCATACTCTCTTCTTGAGAGAGTCCCTGGAATCACTGAGCAGCTCCTTTAAACCAGAACTCAATAAACTATCTTCAAAGAGGAGTTGGCTACCAAGAGAGAATAGACAACCATCTATTCCTGGGAGACCCTGCTGGAGTCACTGGGCAGCTATTGGTTCTCATCTGGACAGCAAACCAAGCACATGGGATTCAGATGGGTGGTACAAAGCACTCACAATTCTACACAAATTATGTATACAATGGAATAATCTTCAATGCTGTATAAGACCATTATTTTGGATTTATTTCTTCAATAAGCACCTACTGAATACAAATGCACATGATAGGTCCATGTTAGGCACAGAACTGAAAAATGGATCAAAATCCAAGTAACTTATGCTCAAAGAGATAATGTATATGACTTCAGGCTTCTTGTGGTGGCATGTGACAGAATAAAAGCACATCAGACCAGCTTACACAATGAAGGAGATTTATTAATTTATGATTTTGTAAAGTCCAGATGTAGTATAAGTTCCAGTATGTCTCAATAATTTCTTTTCTAAAGAGTGAACTTTCTTCTAAGGCTTATATCCAGCATGATGGGAAAATGACTCAAGAATTACAGGTTTCATAAATGTAACCCACACTATTGAGAGAGAGAGAGAGAGAGAGAGAGAGAGAGAGAGAGAGAGAGAGAGAGAGAGAAACATAGTCCAAATCCCTGGATTACCAGCAAAAGTCCTGATAGGGCAACTCCTGAATCAATCTCTATGGCTAGATACTGCCATAATATGATTGGCTTAGGCATATGTTCCCTAAGCAAATCACTAACACCATGGGTTTGGGATTGGTATACGCCAGCCAGAGTCCCACACTGAAGTTTGGGTAGACTCAATGCTGCGAACCGAATAACTCCTACAGGATAGAGAAGGATAGGAGAGGTATTGGAAAGTCTACCATGACACTTACTGGACAGTGCAATACTCATATACATATATAATATACAGAGCAAAAGATGTCATAAGAGACATCACAACAAAGTATTATGGGTATTTAGGGCTGAACCATAAAGTACATTTTTAACTTGAATCCAGTGTTCTTTCCATTGTGCTAGTGTGGTTCATGTGGTTATGTACCTGTACTGAGAATTCCAATGGGGTTAATCTGTGTATAATTCACTCACAACACCCAACACCCTGATGTCTCCAAACCTATAAGCAAGTACACATGCTTTACTTCACCCACACAGATGATGCAAGTACCACTCTAATGTTAGCACTAATCCAGACAAATAGTCTTCTAGAAGGGAAGACTCAGGCCACTCAGGTAGAACCTTGGTGGATTCAAATATTTTTGCTTAAATGCTGATCTCATCCACTACCCATAATTTTTTCATTCTTTATAATCAGAAAGGGTTTTATGTTTTAATAAATCATGATGTTCCATTAAGCAAATCAATGATGTCTGTTTTATATTTATAAATTAAGATTGTCTCACCAGAAAAGGATATTCGAAATGTTAAAAAAAACTTCTAAATCCCCCTTCTCCCTTATTATACATAACTGTATAAAAATAAAATATACATCAATCTGATATTTTTGTAACAAATGTAAAAACGGATAATGATCACTGTAGTGACCTAAGGTAAACTTTGTATAAGCCAGTGTTCCTCAACCTGGTCTAGTCATCATACTTGCTAGAGAAAGTTTAAACATATAGTGCCTCAGGTTTCAATCCAAGATTTTCATTTAGAAAGTCAATCAAGGCGTTTACATCCCTTAAATATCCCTGCAGGAGATGATATTTTTAAATTTTTTATTTTATTTTATCTAATTAGTTGTCTATGACAGTAGAATGCATTTACACATTTTGATTCTTCATACATAAATGGAGTGTAATTTCTCATTTTTCTGATTTTATACATAGATGATATCATAATTCACAAAGATTCACTGTTGCTCAATGGGGAGAATCACACTCTTCAGATCCACCATTAAGCTGTATCATGTGACTTTCCCAGCAAATGAAATTGCCAGCCTCTCACTTTGTTGCCTGCCATGACAACTAGCAACATTTCAGCTGGAGTCTATTCTGTCACTGTGATGTCACAATGAACACAATATGGAAGAGAGTCACAGGTGACCACAGTAAATGCATTTTTTGAGTCAGAACTGTTTGTTGTAGTAAACCAAGAAACTTGGGGATCATTTGTTACTACAGCATAACCAATCATGTTTGGACTTAGTCCCAGAAGTAATTCTGATACACAATCATGATTGAGAACCAAAACACTCAAAAACATATCTATAGGTTTTTATGGGTTGCATTCATAAGACAAAATATGTGGATTCTGAGAAGGCAACCTTTCTCCAGGCTTAGAGATTCCTGGGTGACCTGAAATTCTAATGAATAAACTTCATATGGAAAATTCTACATATCACTGCTAAAAACTTACCTCTGCCCAAAGAAAAAAGTCTGTGAAACACAGTGACTTTCACTGGGCTTTGTTCAGTTCTCTTTCAATATGAATTAATTCCTCATGGTATTATAAAGAATTTAAAAATGAATGGAACCAATTATTCCTTGCATTTTCTCCATTACATTCCTGCAGAAATAGAACTTTTCTTGACTCTGAATTTCCCTGGAAGAAGGAGATAAGAGAATTTTGCCACATTTTGACTAATATGTTGGTTGGAAAACCAGACTGAATTTTTTTATAATAAAAGATAATCTCTTCCAGTTATTTAATAATCATTTATCTAATAAACTGTTTCATTAAAGTCATTGAAGAACTGAATTGTCCTGGTGAAATCAAGAATGGGTTTGTATCTCTTCAACAAAACAAAAGCACTTACCTTTATAATAGTTCTGGACAGAGACAAACATGCTGATGAAAAAATAATCAGCATACTTGGAAACCCATTAACAGAGACCCTCTGTGGTGCCATCCCTCAGTCATAGCAGACTGGGCCACACAGTGGCAGCACGCAGAGGAAGAAAGGGACTGCCAGCAAAAACACAACCAGGGGCAACATGAAACACAATACTACACTGGCTTCCTTCCTCCATGCTCCCTCCCACCAGTAATCCTGACTATTATATTCCTTATTTTTTTCTTGTGAGAGCTCTTGGAACATACTCAGACCTGCAACAAAAAGTTCGGCAGTCAATGGTCCCGGCCACCCACGGAATGGTCCTACTTCTGACAACTAAGTAAAAGGGCAGGCTAGGCTGCAGTGGGGTGGGAAGCTGGGAGAGCCAGTGAGGTCCAAGAGATGATTAATTCTAGGCTGCTGAGAAGGTTCCCTGTCTCAGTCCATTTCTGTTGCTATAACAGAATACCTCAGACAGGGTACTTTATAAAGAAAATATGTTTATTCAGACTCATGGTTCTGAGACTGAAAAGTCCAACATTGGGTGGTCACTTTTGATTGACTTCCAGTGAGGGTCTCATGGCAGAATGCAGAAGGCACATGCAGAAGGCAGAAGGGGACAAAGGGGGCCAGACTCTTTAAAACAACTCACTCTCATGATAACTGATTTATTCCTGTGAGAACTGATTCAGTCATGTGATAAATATATCAATGCCTCATAAAGACCCCAGTTTCCAACAGCTCTACATTGGCAACAAACTTCCAAATGAGTTTTGGTGGGGAAAAACCATGTTCAAATTATAGTGGTCCCCAATCAAACACTTGATTCTAGTGAATTCTACAAAAGGCACCAAATGAATAATCAGGCTTTAATTGAGCTGAATTTTCTTGTAAATAATGCAGTGGAAGATTTCTATTGTAAATCAAATAATTTTTTAAGTTTTCTGACCATACTAGTATTCCCATTAAGTGTATAGTTTTAAAACCCTAAAAGATGGATCCAGCTGTACTTATTCTTGGAATACAGATAGGAATGGCCGTATTAAAGCTCAGTAAACATAAAACTATCCATGTCCATTTATCTCATGAATTCTAGAGCCTATCATGCTATGCAGTCAAGACTATATTCCATGTCAACCTATGGAACCAAATTCCTGAATTTCATTCTGTAAGCTGAAAATATATATAAGATTTTTTTATGGAGTATGTGTACTATTCAGACTGAAAACTCTTACTTGTTCCAATTTCAGCAATTCTCTGCCTCTCTCTCACCCTAATCTGGGTTGGATGAATCAACTCTGACATGCTTGAGATAGAATCAAACATAAATCGGCTTCCTGGGCCTCTCGTTTGTGCTTCACTTAACACAATAAAAGCTATTCCACCTTTTCAAAGGTCAGAGATTCCCTGACCACTTAAACAGAGAGAAGATTATCATAAATTCATTATTTGGAGATTTCATTGAGGAATGCATGTTTCTAGGTTCATTTCAGCACAATTTAAATATTAAGGGGACAAAGCAAATGTGCAAAAAAGTGACTCATGGAAATTTCAAAAGAAAGATTCAAAATGGTCAGAAAATACAAAACCATTTTCATTCACTTCTGCAGGTTTTATTTTTTAAATAGTGTTTGAGGTTGTACCTCTTTGCTGTTCTCTCTCAGATTAAAATCTAGTGGTTTTTAAATAAGCATTGTGTTTTTATTCTTAGGATTCCTTCCAGTGACTGTGAACTGGTTGAACTTAAATATTTATGGCAAAGGAAGGGGGGGTTCTCTATTTTCTTCCCTGGAGCAGAAAGAATTTTACTTTTGCTTCTGGATATTTCTTCTTTCCACAGGCATGATAAAGTGTAAAGAAGAATGGGGAATAGAGGTGTCTTTGTCCATTTCAAGAAATTACCATTAAATGAAATTTAAAATAATCTAAAAATGCAGATTAGCAGCATCAGCGTGTCTTTACCTTTCTTGGACTTAAATTACATGGTAATTAGGTCAATTTTATCAGAGCTATGGAGCCCTTCTGTCATTTAATAATAAATAGGTCTGTTTCTACCCACAAACTACATTTGTATATGAATATGCATAGAAATTATCATCAAATGCTTCACTAGACACAAAGGACTCAAAAGAGAAGAAATACATGTCATAAATATTAGAGTTTTAAAGGTGAAACAAATTTGAGCTATGAATTTCCAGCTCTGGGGCAGTAACATGAGAGATGGGTGTCTGAGTGCTTTTCCTGCCCCTATGCAAAGCACTGTTTTGCGTCACTGCAACCCAGCACCAGGGTAGTGAGCAGACTCATAACAGAGGTGTTATGTTTCCACAAAGAAAGTTAATCATAATAGACATTGTATGCTAAACACATCATCCTGCAGACTCTCCTAATACAGTACATCAGACAAAATACATCAATTAAAATAATGTAACAAAACACGGAGGAAAAATAGGAAAGAGAAAATTGCTTGTGGTACTTCAAAGGTACCACATGTACCCGACATTCCCCAGAGGATTTCCTGTATGGTAAAGTGCAACGTGAGTGAACATGCTTTCCAGCTGCTGAGTCCAAATGCAGAGACCAATTAAGAGGCTCAGGTTCTAGCTCTTCAAATAAAACACCAGGTGTTTACCTCAAAGATTACCTGAAAGAGACAAGTACAATTGGATGCCCAGGAATGAGACTGAAGGAGTTGGAACATAAAGTAAAATGCATCCATCCTGAATCAACTTAAGACCACAGCACAGGGAAATGCACGTTTGTCCGGATGTCCAGTCTCAATTCTCCAGTACCAGCTCACCAGGAGGCAGACCCCTTTATAATGCCAGCTGAGGTGTATGCCAAGGGGAACATACACAACCCTGAACCTCCAAAACCAACTTGTTACAAATTCACTTATGCATACTTTAGAAAAAAAGAAAAGAAACTCTTAGTTATTTGATGGTGATGAAATTTTCTTGCATGGAAAAGACTTTTCTCAGTATGCTATTAATTTAAAGCACACCTGGTCAAGCCATTTATAAAGGTGTACCCTCCAAGAAACAAAAAGGGACTCACTTTTCTTGAACTTTAAGAAAATGGTTTTTATTTGCTTACAAAGTTAGAAATGCAAATTTTTGAATACACTGCTCTAACTTCTCTGAGTGAATCTGAAAGAATGTGCTAAAAAAGATACCAATGCTGGAACTCATTAAAGTTCTAAGCATGACAAGGTTTTGGAAATGAGAACTGCAAAAACTGTGAATTTCTGCATACTGGCCATGAATACTGTAGTAATTTCACCAAGTGATGAAAGACTATGGGATATATACCCAAATAGCAAGGGGAAGACCTGGGAATTTTGTCTTATGAATAGGATAATTAACTTAGGGTTGGGATCACAAATGAGGCAAATAGGTGGTGTGGAAATGAATCCTTCTGACTCTCACACGGGCATTCATTGGCTGAATCACTGTGAATCTGGTGACAGCATTACAGACATCCACATTACAGGCTACTCATAAATTCCAAATGAAAAATTGGTGGTTCTTTTGATCAATGAAAGTGGTCAGGTGATTATTCAGATAATTTGACCTTCCAATAGGGATGCCAGCAGAATCTCCATGAGAACTAAAATAGTCCTTAACATCTAATTCTCTGCCTCAATGAAATAACTATCTAAGAGTTTTCAATATCTTCCTTTTGTCTTTTTTCTCCTTTATGTTTCATTAAGGTTTATTTTCTAAACTTTATGCTTTGATTTTGTCAATTTCTTTATATTTGACCATTTTGGCCACTCAAGCCTGATTTTTAAGATCATTCTAATGATATGTAACAGACACTGCTTGGTTTCTTATGCACTAGGTCCTGCCCTCTAACTCCTTATAGTCCCAAAGGATATTTCTATTCCTGGACTCCTCTACTAGATGATAAAACACTCTAGAGCAGGGTCTTTGAGCCCACAATGCTGGGCGTGATGCCTACCTTACATTAGAACCTCAATACATTTTTTTCTAATAAATTTTCAAGCAAAAGTTTTCAGATTTTTTGCAGGAATGAATAAATGATGCATCAATATATAATTTAATGTCAAGTGAAACACTTTGGAAACTGATCTTTTCACATTTTAGTTACTCTTAGTCAAAAATTCTAAAACATTTTGTAAACATCATCTATAGAAAGAAATTCTCTATTTTCCAGTAAAAGAAACCAAAGTGACATTAACTGTTTGTAATCCACAGCACCAAATTTGAAAAGTGAAAAATTCGGCAAACTCCATATCTGGGGTGGAAGCAGAGGATGCCCTTGCTGGAAATGATTTGAGAAGTAGGTAAATGAAGTTCCCTGACCAACCACTTTTTCCATAGTTGGCTACTGAAGATGTGCAAAAAGAAGAACAACTTGGGAAACAGGGGAGAGGAAACACAGATCTGTGCCCCAAGGGGAGCTGGGTGCTTAGAGTACCTGGGCATGGTGATGCCTGAGCCAGATGGCCATCAAAGGCAAATTTGACCCTCTCTTCATGTTGCCTGCATGCCTTTTGCCTAGTGATGCTATTGGGAGGACTACACAGGGCTCCAAAATCATTTTATCTCTTTATGCTTCATTTTCTTTTAGAGTCAATCCGAAATCCAGGTAGGCATTTAAAAAGATACTAGCATGAAGAGTTAACTTCAATGAATCTCCACTACCATATCCTAATGCTTCTATAAAAACCCATCACTACATGGATGCTTAAGAAAGGGTCATTGGTTTGGGCTAAAACCAAGTCAGTTGTATCACACAGGTGCTTAACTGATGGTGGCTTCCTCTCCACCACCCCAACTTCATCCAATGGATACAGTTTCATTTTATTTTACTGAATTCATCTGTGATCTTTTCATTCTATGGGCCAAAATGTAGATAGCTTGTTCAGAAAAACAATCAAAGAAGGAGGAAGTTAGGGGGAGAGACAGACTCAAGCAGAAAGAGAAGGGAGAAAAGGGAATAGAAATAAAAACTTCACCCACTTTTAATCACAGGAAGCACTGTTGTTGGAAGTGGAAATTATTAAGGAAAATACATTTAAGAAATTGCTGTGATTTATGAAAACAGTTTTGAAACTGATTTAAGACACATCTCTACTGCCAAAATAAGATACTATAAAATTTGGAAGATCATAAATGCACATAAAAATTATCATTCTACTCTATTTAGTCAAATAGAGGTATGAATTTCAACTTTCTCTTGGTGGAGTGGTCAATCTTATATGTCCAATGAGGGTAAAATGTCTCTGAGTTTCAACCTCTCCTTTTACTATTTGTAGGGGTGGTGTAAATGGTGGTAAGAGGGAGGAGTGAAAACCCTAATACTTAAATTCATTGTATTCCAGGTTTTGAATATAAAGGTACTTCATTTTCTTCCTTCCAGGTCTCCATCATTCACTATTTCTGAAGACAGGCAGTGAACTATCTTTGCCTTTAGTAACCAGGGGAGATTGCATGGGGTGGAGCCTTATCGCCTTTTGTTGCAGAAACTTGTGCTCACTAACAAATATCTAAGGCGTCTGTTTGTGTAACATTGTTGAATAGATTATTATGATTAAACTTACACTTGATAGGGGTCCTTTAAATTAAAACAACTCTAAGATTTCATCTTACCCCAATTAGAATGGCTATTATCAAGAACACAAACAATAATAGATGTTGGCGTGGATGTGGGGGAAAAGGCACACTTTTACATTGCTGGTAGAGTTGCAAATTGGTGCACACTGGAAATCAGTGTGGAGAATCCTCAGAAAACTTGAGATGGACCCACCTTTTGACCCAGTTATCCCATTCCTTGGTTTATACCCAAAGGACTTAAAATTAGCATACTACAGTAACACATCCACATCAATGTTTATAGCAGCTCAATTCACAACAGCTAGATTGTGGAACCAACCTACATGCCCTTCAACAGAGGAATGGATAAAGAAACTGTGGTATATATACACAATGGAATATTATTCAGTCATAAAGAATAATAATATTATGGCATTTGAAGATATATGGATGGAATTGGAGAATATCATGCTAAGTGAAATAAGCCAATCCCAAAAAATCAAAGGCCGAATGTTTCCCCTGATAAGTGGATGATGATATATAATAGGGGTGGGGGTGGGGGTGTGAGAGAAGAATGAAGGAACTTTAGATTACATAGAAGGAAATGAGAGGGAAGGGGTGTATGAAAAATGGTGGAATGAGACAGACATCATTACCCTATGTACATGTATGATTACACAAATGGTATGAATCTACATTGTGCACAACCATAGGAACAAAATGATGTACCACATTTGTGTACAATGAATCAAAATGCAGTCTGTAAAAATTTCAAAAAAGAAGTATGGGCATTGGTTGAGACACACAAGGTATATCTCCAAGAAGTTTCCACCCTAATAGTGAGATACAAAACCTATAATATGGCCTCCTTCATAATCACTTGGGGGGTCATGAAAGAAACAGAGAGTCCAGGTCTGGCCAGGTTTGCAGTCTAAAGCAGTGATTCTCAACCGGGGTCATTCCAACCCCATGTGACATTTGCCAACATCTGGAAACATTTTGGGTTGTCACAACTAGAAAGGGGTTATAACAGGCATCTAGTAAGTAGAGGCCAGTGATGCTGCTCAATGTCCTATGATGCATAGGACAACTTCCATCACAGAGAATGATTCAGCTTCAAATGTCAATAGTGTGAGGTAGAGCTACCTATTCTCAACCTCAATTCTAAAGAATAAGTTAGCACTCATACATGGGGGGATATAAATACAATTTTAGAGGGATACGTGAAGTTGGCTGATCATTGTTCAGGCAGATATTGGTTAGGGTTTGGGAGGTAAAAGAGGACTGACTGAAATGCTGGAATATAAGGAGATTTTAACTGGGGAAAGACTATCCACACTGCTCATATCCCTGTAATTTCCATATCATGTTTTGTGTACACCAGTTCCCAAGTCCTTTTACTCACAAGTATGCCTACATATCTCCATCACAAAACTGCCCTGCATCTGCTAGAGCCTGACTGACTTGCAGAAATAGGGTCCTTCACCAACAACTGACCTAAGGAGGACAGGAATAGAAGATCCCCACCCAGACCCTTGCCCTGAACATAAGGTCTCTGGGGTATGGTTTACACTGTCTCCAGAGTTTCTCTCCATGGGGTTTAGCTTGATACCACACCAGCAAGGTCCCCCCACCATCCTAGGTTCATGTCTCCTTGGCCCTGTAAATCTTCCCTCAAAACCACTTTCACATGAATCCTCAGATTCCACTTCTGGGAACCTAACCCAAGACAAGGATGTATCGGGGCTAGAGAAACCTCAGGACAGTGTGTTATCCCCCACTTCCCACCCTGACCCATTGCCCCAGCAGAGATTCTGGAAAAGAACACTGATGAAGCCCCCGATGGACTCCGGAGAGGGCCCTCTGGCTGCAGGGAAGCAAGTCAGCACAAAGCAGGAGCCATTCAACCTCAGATGGCCACCTGGAGGCACAGAATGCTTTGGAAGTCATCTAGGGACTACATTCTGAACGCCTAAGGGATCCTAGCCAGCCCAGCAGCCCTAGGTGGAGGAGAGTGCTAAACATAAGCTCAACCTCCACCACAGTGTGCTTGGGGGGGAGAAGCCATCCCCTGGAGAACACAAGTGAACTGGGGAAGGAAGTCGGCTCCCCAACTCATCTGAGTGCTTCTGGACAGGGACCCTGGCTCTTGTCTATGAATGCTCCAGCATCCAGAACCAGGTCAAGCTATGGTAAATGCCCAGTAGATATATGTTGTATGAATTAATTACTTTATTAATTAATTATCAGAGAAAACCTTGATAGCAGTTTGTGTGGCAGACATTTTCTATGGCAGCTCCTTGTGATGGATGATTCCTGGTGTTCATGGCCTGCATAATCTTCTTTGTTGAATGTGAATGGGGCTAGTGATTTGCCTATAATTAAGAGTGGTTAGACTGGGCACTGTCGCCGCCCGCAGCAACAATTGCGCAGGTATTTATCAGAGGGGCCTGGAAATAAACTATTTTTCCTATATTCACTAATTTATAGAGGAAGAGAGGCTTTGAGAGAAAGACAGGCTTTGCTTAGAGGAAGAGAAACTTTGCTTATCAGGAAGAGAGACTTTGCTTAGAGGAAGAGAGACTTTGCTTAGAGGAAGAGAAACTTTGCTTAGAGGAAGAGAATTGCTTAGAGGAAGAGAAACTTTGCTTAGAGAGAAAGTTTTAGAGAAAGAGAGGCTTCTATGCTTATCAGAGATCTATTTCTTCTTAGTTCTGCTGCTTCCTCTTAAAGGTGCATCCTGCATCCTGTGAACTAAGGGTGCGTCTATCTGAGGTGCTTCTTAGTGATGCGTCCTGCGTACTGCCTATCTGTGATCTAGAGGTGTGTTCTCAATTCTCCGCTCTGTGATCTGCCTTCCCCCGCTGCCTGCTGCTTCTCTCTGCGAGCTGATTCTATCTGCTTGCTGCCTTTTCTTCTTCCTTTCTGCTAGTGGCTTCTACTCTGCTTCTTTCTGCTAGCTGCTGCTCTTACTGTCACGCCCCCACCCACTGCCCGCTTATATTCCCTCCAGGAGGCGGAGGGCGGGGCCATGCCAGTTGCAATCAGGCGAGGAGCCAGCTGCCCCATCACGGCAAGGGTTAAAAATAAGCAGACCGGAGCAGGCGCACTGGGGAACACCTGTGCACGTGTTGTGTGCATGGACTTAACTGAATACAGCCAGTGATAAATCACCTAAGTGTGCTTATGTTAATTAACCTCCTCACTGCTGATGTGAGCATGGCACAGCCCCCAACAGGGCACGGTGGTGCATGCCTGTAATCCCACTGGCTCAGGAGGCTGAGGCAGGAGGATTGAGAGTTCAAAGCCCACCTCAGGAAAAACGAGGCACTAAGCAACTCAGTGAGACCCTGTCTCTAAATAAAATACAAAATAGGGCTGGGGATGTGGCTCAGTGGTTGAGTGCCCCTGAGTTCAATACCCGGTACCCACCCCCCCCCAAAAAAAGAGCGGTTAAGATTCAATGTGGCAAAAGTGGCAGGAGGTCACATTATGTGCACATGATTTTGTAATCGGAGCACCCATCTTATTGGAGTCTCCTTCTGTCTTCTTGCTGGCTTTGAAGAAGTATTGGGGCTCAGAAAATGATCCCCCAGAATATGGCACTGGTATGCTGATTATTTTAAATTGAGGGCCCCTGAAGATCAGCAGATACTGGAAGAGGCTTTACTCTGATATTACCTTATCTGCTTTAAGGCAAGACCCATCAAAGAGAAGACAATTGCCTGCCATGCCTCCTACCCTTAAATTTCATTATCTATTGAAGGGAAAAAAGACTGAACAATATAATCACACCTGCATGGACTTTGTCATAAGACAATCATAAGATATTGTCTATCTCTCAGGTTTATTCCAGTTCCAAAGGGAATAATTTACAAGCTAATTTCTGTCTCTTAGGTTCTTTCATCTCCCTTAAAGTCATTTATTTCTGCAAATTGCCTATACTTCCCATTTTCCTCTCCCCTATGATACTATTGTTGAGGTCTCAACCATCTGGCCCTTTTTTGAGTTTCATTCATGTTTTGTATGATGTATATGTTTATGTATTTTAATACATTTTGTTATGGCTTTTTTCCTGTTAATCTATCTATTGTCAGTTCATTTCAGCAAACTCAATTCAAACCTTCAGAGGGAAAGTTTGATCTTTCCTACAAGAGCAAGCTGTCATATTGCAAGTTGCCTGTGGAGAGAACCACTTGGCTAGGTGGCCAGATGCCAGGAAGGAACTGGAGTCCTCCATCTGACAACCTGTCAGAAAACCAATGCTGCCAAGAACGTGAGTGATCTGGGAAGAGGATCATGTGACTCTGATGAGGTGACCTCCCTGCCAATACCCTGATTGTACCCTGACTGAGAACCCAGTCAAGTTGTGCCATGGGACATAAATGTGCTTTGTTTTAGGCTACTACATTTGTTGTAGTAGTATTACACAGAAATAGATAAGTAATACAATTGGGCAATGATAAATTTCAGCTCTGCCTGCTAAACATGAGCCATGAACACCCATGAGGTGGTTTTGCTGTCCTATGCCCAGCACCAAGTACATGCTAAGTCTTGTCTTTCTCTGAGAAGCTTGGGAAAGATGTGTCTTATTCACCCAACATTTCCTTTGTACACTACTGGTCTTTAAAGAAACTCAAAAGAGGAATTAAATCTCCCTTTATTTCTTCTATCTCCATCACCACTTCTATCTTTGAGGCTCAATGATCCCCACCAAAATGTACCCAAACTTACATGAGTCATTTCATGCATATTGGGCTAACGGCACAATTTATAGACAGTAAGCTTTATAGATACAATTTTATGGTTTCATATGGACCCTAAAATGCAAGAGACATGGGAGGAAAAAATACCCTAGCAGATGAAACTTCAATAGCTGTTAGAGTGTTAGTGATGAAAGGTACCCTAGAGATTAGGGGCCTAAAACTCTCATCTCACAAAACAGGAAACTGGACCAAGAGAAAGAGGGAAGAAGTTTTGGGATAACACAGGGAGTGTAATGGGGGTACAGAATTCTCACCAGTCTTTCATTCCATACAGTTTTGGCCTTCAAACTTGCAGTAAAGACCTCTTTAATCCCTACCATTCTCTGACCCAAGAATTTTCCCACACATTATGGCTACTTTTGAAAGGAATCTTTCCCTCTGTTTTCAATCTTTTCTGTATTTAGATTTTCAAAACTCTGCTGAAATCCCAGAGAAGAATTATATAAAATGAAGGCCACAGCTGCTACCTTTTTCAGAAGAATTTATTCAGGTAAAAATCACATTTTAAAACATGTTCAATGTGGCAGACATTTAAAATGGGACTAACACTCAGTAACGTCCACCTTTTGTTGAGCTGGTTTTGGCCCCACCTTTGGACTCATAGCATGTCATACTTCTGTGCCCCAAACTAGTATTGGGCAGATTTTCCCCCAAGAAAATTTGGGTTCTCTGAGATAGGACAGCATTTCAGATTTCTGTAATGGGGTCATTACACACTTTTAAAACTTGAATAGCCCCTCTGCCTCCTGGTTGACTACTTAAAAACACAAAGCGTTGGCAGAGTTTAGGTGAATTGCTCACATTTGGGGTCTTTATGTATAATTTTTAGACATATGAAAGAAGAAATAAGGTACAAAACCCCTTTCATAAAAGGCCCCATCTGCTGCATGAAAAATATTGTTATCATGTGTGAAAATTCAACAACATGGTTAAGGGGAAAGTCACAGCATAATCCAAAAGTAAAAAGATCACATGTTTTCCTAAATTTCATCTCTTATTCTGTCTCCTCCAGTTCATTCTAGTATAAGATACACACAGCAGACCATCAGCTCTCTGTGACTGTGGCACTAAGCATAACATTTGTTTTTAATCAGGGAAACTTGATTTTCATTCATTTAAAGCTCAGGGTAACCATGGACTTATGTGGGAGTTTAGAATGATCTAGAGATACCCTCATCCCACCCCCTAGAGAATCTGATTGGCCTATGCTTTGGACTTAAAGTGAATTGCTTTCACCTGTCTGGAATCCTCTGGTTGATGCTCACTCATGTTGCCAGCTAGCTCTGGGAGGGCGCTGAAGTTGGCTAATGGAGTGCTGAGCTGTGACATCTTGGAGGCTTCTGCCCACTTGATGTTTCCAGTATAAAATGTCTCTGTCTTACTGCTGAATTTATTCCTTTTACCTTCCCTCAGTGAAGCAATGACACATGGCCAGAAGGATTTGAATCAACAAACATCAACTTATACAACTCAAAGTTAATAGTTTTGACATAGTTCGCAAACACGGTCTGCATTTAGGGTCCTCCTTGAAATACAATTAATTGTAAAGAGCTGTTTTCCATCTCAATAAAATGCTAAGAGTCTAAAGAAATAGTCTGGGCATGCTTTCTCTAGGGAAAAAGAAAAAGTGTTGTTAAACAGTACCACTATTTATTCAATTGCTCAAAACAGAAAGTTCATCCTCAGCCTTCCATGTCTAATGAGTGCAAAGTTCTATTGATTCAAAATCTTTTTGTTGTGTTTATTAATTATTAAATAGATGCAAAAGAATATTTAAGCTATATATTAAATCATTATAAAATATATTCCTCTATTTGTATCCTGACTGAGTCAATTTAAGAAACTTTAAGACTATAACCATTATTTTGTGTCTTAGGTGCACTACCCCAAACCCACTACCTTTCCCATGGTTTCTTGATCTCAGCATTACTAATCTTTGGAGTCAGATTCTTTTTGCTATGGGATCTGTCCTGTGCATTGTAGAATGCCCATCATTATCTATGGCCTCTAACCACTAGATGTCAATAGCATCTCCCCAGATATGAAAACCCCAAGTGCCTCCAGACATTTCCTAATATCCACAGGGGCCAAAATCATCACTGGTAAGAACCACTACTCTAGAGGTAAATCTTATTCTGGATTTTGTATTTATCATGTCTTGCTTATACTTTTTAATGATTTATATTTGAATAAATATTGTTTTTTTTCATAATTTTTAAATTTGTATAAACCTAATCATTTAAGAAAAATGCACACATAACTCACAATTGACCTCCTATTCTTTTAATATCATACAAGAATATTATGCACTAGGCCCACTTATGAAGTATTAAATTCTCCAGGAGAATATAATTTAATTTGACTTAATATGTACTATTGACCAAAGCCTAAACTCTGGAAAGTTACATGATAACTTGTATATTTTGTTCAGCAAAGATGAAAATTATTTCTGCTGGGTAGAAAGATAACCCCAAAGGTTATATAGTCTTATTACCCTGTGGGACGTAATCAGTTTTGTTTCTAACTTTGCAAATGCATTCCAGCATTCTCCTCCTGACTTAGTACATGAATTTCTCTTCCTCAAATGCTCTTCGAAGCAGTTTTACCATCCTGCTGGGTCTCTTTTTTGTCAACTGAATAATCTTTTATACATAGTCCCTCTATACAGATGCTCCTGGACTTACAATAGGGCCATGTTCCCCCAAAACTCATTAAAAGTTGAAAATATCAGAAGTTGTAAATGCATTTAAATACATATAATCTAACTTATACCATGTTTTAGCAACACAAGATACTGAGAGTCCCATCAACAGGGCAAAAGTGCAGTTATTTCTCTACTTCTTTGCTAATATAATCACATTTTGATTTTTGAAAATCTTTTAGATTTACTAGACTAATTTGTATTTACTGATTATAATAAGGTTGGGACATATTTTCATATATTGGTTTGTTTTTCTGTGTAGTTCTTTCATAAATCTCTTTTTTAATTTTCATTGGATTATTTACTTTTTTCTTATTCATTTGTGCACATTTATATATGCCACATAGTAATAATTCTGCAATCACTTGAGTTGTAAATAAACATCTTTTCCCAACTTTTAAATTTTATTTCACATTCTGTATTCAGTGACTTTTCATTTCTGTGATCAAATTACCTGAGAAAAACAACTTAGAGGAAGAAAAGTTTATTTGGGCTCATGGTTTCAGAGATCTCAGTCCATGGTCAGCTGACTCCATTGCTCTGGGTCACCGGCAAGGCAGAACATCATGGTGGAAGGATATGGTGGAGGAAAACTGCTCAGCTCATGAGACCAAGGAAGGGGGGGGGAGAGAGAGAGAGAGAAAGAGAGAGAAAGAGAGAAAAGCCAGGGGAACAATGTATATCCCAAGGATATGGCCCCAGAGATATTCTTCCTCCAGCCATGCCCCATCTGCCTACAGTTGCCACCCAGTGCAGTAGTCCTTTCATATTATTAATCCAGCAAATGGATTAATCACTGATTAGGTTACAGCTCTCATAATCTAGTCATTTCACCTCCTGCATTAACACACAATTTTGGGGGGACATCTCACATGCAAGTCATAACACGATCTATAAGGCAACTTTTGCATCTTACATATTAAAGCTGTCTACATTTCACCTGCATTCCTGTCTAGTCTGAAGATCTCTGCCTTTTGACTATAATATTCACACCAGTTCACTTAAATCATAAATAAGGTTGGGTTTAAATTTACCAAATATCTATTTATTTTATACTTTTCTCATCTGTTATTTGTATCTTTATTCTTATTTTCCTGCCTTACTTTATCTCCACAGTCAATTTTCTAGTCACACCTCTTAATTTTATTGTTTTGTGATGACTCTGGGGTTTGCAAGGTGAATCTTTAATTTATCACAGTCCATTTTAAAACAATCTCATCCCACTTTACAGTGTACCAACATTCAAATGGAAGACTTCCAACTCTCCAACCCATCCTTGTGCTGCTGATACCACCAAATGTTTTACTTTTACCTGTGAGACACATTTGCAACACAGGGCATTATTTTTTGCTTTAAGCAGTCAATCATCTATTAAAGAAATATTTTTTTAAAGATGAGAAAAGGATACCTTATATTGGCCCAAATATTTACCACATCTGTGCTCTTCATTCTTTTGTGTAGATCCAAATTTCCATCTGGTATCATCTTTCTCTTCTGAAGAATGTCCTCTACATTTTTTTTTTTTTTTTTTTTTTTTTTTTTTTTTTTGCGGTGCTGGGGATTGAACTCAGGGCCTTGTGCTTGAAAGGCAAGCACTCTACCAACTGAGCTATCTGCCCAGCCCTCTACATTTTTTGTAGAACAGCCCTGTTAGCAGCAAATTCTCTCAGGTTTTGTTGATCTAGAAAGGTCATTATTTGGCTTTTGTATTTGAAGAATATTTCCACTAAATGTAGAATTCTAGAATACTAAATACTAGATATTCTATTGTAGTCAGACACTGGATAACGACATTTTGGTTAATGAGGGACCACACACACAATGGTTCTATAAGATTATAATGGAGCTGAAAATTTCCTATCACCTAGTGACTTCATAGCCATTGAAATGTTATAAGGTAGCACCTCACTCATGAATTTGTGGTGATGCTGGTATAAACAAATCTACTGCACTGCTAGTCAGATAAAAGTACAGCACATGCTGTTATTCACAATGCATAATGCTTAATAGTGATAATAAATGGCTATGTTACTATTTCATGTATTTCTATATTATACATCTTATCATTATTTGAGAGTCTGCTCCTTCTTATAAAAATACTTTAATATTAAGCAGCAGCCTGACGCATATCATGCTTATCACATATCTTGATTGCATGAATATTTTTTCTTCTACTTGATTCAATCTCATGTTGTTTTGTTCATTGTGGCCGAGGGAACAATAGACTTTTCTCTTTTTTTCTATTGATCTGATCTAATCTAATCTAATCTAATCTAATCCAATATAATCTATCTATCTATGCCATATAGCCTATGTATATAATTAGTTATGTACCATCCAGGTTTGTGTAAGTACAATATATAAGGTTTGCACAATGATGAAATCACCCAACAATATATTTCTGAGAACTTATTCCATTATTATATGACACATATTTGTATAAAGAATTGCAATTTTTCTTTCAGTCCTGTAAAATGTGCCTTTTCATCTGACTTGCATTGTTTCTGTTGGAGAAGTAAGCAGTTATTCTTACTTTGTTTCCCATACGTAGCCTGTCTTTTTACTCTGACTACTTTTTACAATTTTTCTTTATTATTTTTTAAATAAATTGATTATAATATGCCTTGGTGTGGCTTTATTTGTGATTATCCTGCTTGGATTTTGTTGAGATTCTTTGGATTTAAAGTTTTCATTAAATTTAGAAACTATATATATTATTTCCTTCAATATTTTTCCTGCCTCTCTCTCCTGGGAGTCCAATTGTCCATATGCTAGACTGTTTAATATTGTCCCATGGTCACTAAGGTTCCCTTTTCTTTTTTAAAGGATTTTTTTCCTTCTGTGCTTTAGTTTGAATTGTTCCATTGCTATGTCTTCATGTTCTCTGATCTTTTCATCTGCAGTGTATAATTTGTTAAGCATTTCAAGTGAAGTTTAGAACTATAGTTTTCATCAATGGAAACTACTTAGTTTTATATCATCCCTTTCCCTCCTCATTATGAACTTGCAAGACATATCTATAGTAACTCTATTTTAAAGTCCTTGTCTCCTGCTTATTACATAATCTTTATCATTTTAGGGTTTGGTTCTATGAATTGAGTTTTCTCATGACTATGGGTCATAGTTAAATGTTCTTGACATTTCCTTCAAAATTTTTATTAGAGGATGGACACTGTGAATTTTACATTTTTCCATGGCTTTTGTTGTCTTCTTTAAAAGAATGTTATCTTGATTTAATGAGCAGTTACTTAAGAATCAGTGCTTTTGAGGATTGTTTTTAAATTTTCTTATGGTGAGTTTAGAATAGCTTTTTACTTAAGGCCAGTTTTTATCTACTACTAAAAAGTGACCCCTTTTCGAAGTGTTTAGTGAGGTCTATCTACTGTGTTTGATCAGCCTCATGTGAACTCTGAGAATTGTTCAATTTACAGCTCTCCAGTAGTTGTTCTTTGTTTAGTCTTATGGAATCTCATCCAAGGTTTATAGAGTTTAATAGTTAGTCAAAGTCTCGAAGAGTCTATGAAGATTTCTGGAGCTCTTTCTCTGCATAGTTTCCTCTTCTCCATTACTTCACTCTGCAAATTTCAGCCACCTAGACTCCCTGAACTCTGATCTCTGTCTCTTCAGTTTATAGAAACTATCACATTCTACTTGAGTCCCCCCATACCATGTGGCATTCCAGAAAGTGCCTCCAGGTAGAAAGCAGGACAATTACAGATTTCACCTTATTTACCTCTCTTCTTTCCACTGGTTACTACTTTAATACCTATTGGCCAGTGGATAAAATTATTGTTCTTACATATTTTATCCAATTTTCCAGTTTTTTTTTTATTTATTTATTTATTTATTTTTACGTTTACATAGGGTAATGATGTTTATTATATTTTTCCCCTCCCCCCCACCCCTCCCACCCCTCCCACCCCTCTTTTCCCTCTACACAGTCCTTCTTTCCTTCATTCTTACTGCTCTCCTTGGCCTAACTCTAAACCTAACCCTAAACCTAATGCTAGCCCCTCCCACCCCCCATTATATGTCCTCATCCGCTTATCAGCGAGATCATTCGTCCTTTAGTTTTTTGAGATTGGCTTATCTCACTTAGCATGATATTCTCCAATTTCGACCATTTGCCTACAAATGCCATAATTTTATCATTCTTCATTGCGGAGTAATATTCCATTGTATAAATATGCCACAGTTTCTTTATCCATTCATCAACTGAAGGACATCTAGGTTGGTTCCACAATCTGGCTATGGTGAATTGAGCAGCAATGAACATTGATGTGGCTGTATCTCTGTAGTATGCTGATTTTAAGTCCTTTGGGTATAGGCCAAGGAGTGGGATAGCTGGGTCAAATGGTGTTTCCATTCCAAGCTTTCTGAGGAATCTCCACACTGCTTTCCAGAGTGGTTGCACTAATTTGCAACCCCACCAGCAATGTATGAGTGTTCCTTTTTCACCACATCCTCGCCAACACCTATTGTTGCTTGTATTCTTGATAATCGCCATTCTAATTGGGGTGAGATGAAATCTTAGGGTAGTTTTGATTTGCATTTCCCTTATTACTAGGGATGTTGAACATTTTTTCATATATCTGGTGATTACTTGTACATCTTCTTCTGTGAAGTGTCTGTTCATTTCCTTAGCCCATTTGTTGATTGGATTATTTGTATTCTTCGTGTAGAGTTTTTTGAGTTCTTTATAGATTCTGGAAATTAGCGCTCTATCTGAGGTATGGTTGGCAAAGATATTCTCCCACTCTGTAGGCTCTCTCTTCACATTTCTGATAGTTTCCTTTGCTGAGAGAAAGCTTTTTAGTTTGAATCTATCCCAGTTGTTTATTCTTGCTTTTATTTCTTGTGCTATGGGAGTCCTGTTAAGGAAATCTGATCCTGAGCCAACAAGTTGAAGATTTGGACCTACTTTTTCTTCTATAAGATGCAGGGTCTCTGGTCTGATTCCGAGGTCCTTGATCCATTTTGAGTTGAGTTTTGTGTAGGGTGAGAGATAGGGGTTTAGTTTCATTCTGTTGCATATAGTTTTCCAGTTTTCCCAGCACCATTTGTTGAAGAGGCTATCTTTTCTCCATTGCATATTGTTGGAACCTTTGTCTAGTATGAGAAAATTGTATTTATTTGGGTTTGTGTCCATGTCCTCTATTCTGTACCATTGATCTACCTGTCTATTTTGGTACCAATACCATGCCGTTTTTGTTACTATTGCTTTGTAGTAGAGTTGAAGATCTGGTATTGCAATACCCCCTGCTTCGCTCTTGCTACTGAGGATTGCTTTAGCTATTCTAGGTTTTTTATTCTTCCAGATGAATTTCATAATTGCTTGCTCTATTTCTGCGAGGTACATCATTGGGATTTTAATTGGAATTGCATTGAATCTGTATAGAACTTTAGGTAGTATAGCCATTTTGACGATATTAATTCTGCCTATCCAGGAACATGGGAGATCTTTCCATCTTCTAAGGTTTTCTTGAATTTCTTTCTTTAGTGTTCTGTAGTTCTCATTGTAGAGGTCTTTCACCTCTTTTGTGAGATTGATTCCCAAGTATTTTATTTTTTTCGATGCTATTGTGAATGGAGTAGTTTTCCTAATTTCTCTTTCTGAAGGTTCATCACTTATGTATAAAAATGCATTCCAGTTTTTAAGGTGATAGGGCAAGTCAATACTAGTGTAAAGTGAAAATCTATGGTGTTTTTTGATAAATGAAAGTTCTTAATTTAAATGGACCCATGTTTATTAATCTTCTTGATAATTTGAACTTTTATTTAAGAAATCCTTCTCTAGGACTTCTACAATGAAAACTATGGAACACTGAAGAAAGAAATTGAGGAAGACATGAGAAGATGGAAAGACCTCCCATGTTCTTGGATATGCAAAATTAAAAATGTTAAAATCGCCATACTACCAAAAGCATTATACAAATTCAATGCAATCCCCATCAAAATACCAATGACATTCTTAACAGAACTAGAAAAAGCAGATCTAAAATTCACTGGGAAAAATAAGAGACCTAGAATAACCAAAGCAATCCTGAGCAAAAAGAGCAATGTTGGACCTCAAATTATACTACAGAGGTATAGTAACAAAAACAGCATGGTATTGGCACCAAAACAGACATCAATACAAATGGAATAGAAGACAGAGACAAATTCACATAGATGTAGTTATCTGATACTTGACAAATGTACCAAAAACATACATTGGAGAAAAGTTAGTCTTTTTTAACAAATGGTACTGGGAAAATTGGATATCCATATGTAGAATAAAATTTAATCCCTATCTGTCACCCTGCACAAAAGTCAACTCTAAATGGATCAAAGACCTAGGAATTAAACCAGAAACTCTGCAACTGCTAGAAGAAAATGTAGGCCCAACACTCTAACATGTTGGCACAGGAATCAACTTCCTTAACAAGACCCACTGAAGTGCAAGAAATAAAAACCAAGAATCAATAAGTGAGATGGCATCAAATTAAAAAGTCTCTGCACAGCAACAAAAATAATTAAAACCATGAAGAGAGAGTCTACAGAATGGGAGACTATCTTTGCTACCTGCTCCTCAGGGCATTAATACCCAGAACTCAGAAAACCTAATACCAAAAAAATTAATAATTGGGCAAAAGAATGAAATAGACACTTATCAAACGAAGAAATACAAATGGTCAATAAATATAAGAAAATGTTCAAAATTTCTAGCAATTAGGGAAATGAAAATCAAAACTACACTGATATTTCATTCCACTCCAGTCAGAATAGCAATTATCAAAAATACAAATAATAATAAGTATTGGCGAGCATGTGGGGAAAAAGGTACATTTATACATTGTTGGTGCAACTGCTAGTTAGTCAAACCACTGGAAAGCAGTATGGAGATACTTGAAAAAACAAGGGATGGAACCACCATATGACCCAGCTATCCCACTCTTCAGTATATATCCAAAAGTTCTAAAATCCACATACTATAGGGATGTAGTCACATCAGTGTTTTTAATAGCACAATTCACAATAGCCAACCTATGGATCCAACCTAGATGCCCCCAACAGATGAATGAGTAGAAAAAATATGGTATACATACACAATGGAGTATTACTCAGCCATAAAGAAGAATGAAATTATGGCATTTGGCTGTAATCAGATAGAACTGGAGACAATTAGTCTGAGTGAAATAAGCCAGACCCCAAAAGTAAAAGGTCAATGTTTTCTCTGATATGTAGAAACTAGTCCATAATAAGTCAGGGGGGAGGGAAATTTCATCAAAATAGAAGAAAGAGCAGTGGAGTAGATGAAGGGGGTTGACAGGGAGGGAGGAGGGATGGGATAAGCAAAGAACAGTGAGAGCAATCTGATTTAACTTTCCTATGTACATATATGGGTACACCACAGTGACTCTCACCATCGTGTATATCCACAAGACACAAATTTTTAAAAAATCCTTCTATATTATATTCTAAAAGTTTTATTATTTTCATCTGTAATCCATTTCAAGCAACTTGTATGCTCTTTTTTTTAATATGGATTACAAATTATCACCAAATCATTTATTGAAAAGTGCATCCTTTCCCTACTGGTTTGCAATACCACCTCTTCAATAAATCAGATTTTCTTATCTGTAGCTCTGTTTCTGGGACTTTTCTCATGTTAATTGTTCAACTCCTTTATCTCTAAGTAATATTTCACAATCTTATTTATTAGAGCTTTATAATATACTAAAAATCTAGGAGAACTAGTAACCAGATTAACGTACAGGAGTTGGGATTTCATATGTATTCATAAAAGAGTTGTATTTAATATCTATTGTCTGAGCTACTTTATAAAGGTGAATTTGCTCAACTACATGACATTTTAGAAAAGGCAAAACTATGGAGATAGCAAAAAGTACAGTGGTTGCCAGGGACCAGGATGTGGGAGGACAAGTAGGTGGAGTACAAAAGATTTTTTAGGGCAGTCAAACTACTCCGTGTGATACCATCATGGTGGATACACATCATTATACATTTGTCCAAAATCATAGAATATACAACACCAAGATGAATCCTAATGTAAACTACAGACTTTGGTGATAATGAAGTGTGAGTATAGGTTCATCCATTACAATACACATCCCACTCTGGTAGGTGATATTGATAATGGGGGAGTCTCTGGTGCGAGGGGAAGTAGATATATGCTAAATCTTTGCACTTTCCATTCAACTTCCACTATAAACCTAAAACTAATCTATAAAATGAACTAGGTGGCCTGCTCCAAGAAGCTGGCTGTGGAAGGAGCAGAAAGAGCGAAGCAGGGGGTATCGCAATACCAGATCTTCAACTCTACTACAAAGCAGTAGTAACAAAAATGGCATGGTATTGGTACCAAAATTGACAGGTAAATCAATGGTACAGAATAGAGGACATGAACACAAACCCAAATAAATACAATTTTCTCATACTAGACAAGGTGCCAAAAATATGCAATGGAGAAAAGATAGCCTCTTCAACAAATGGTGCTGGGAAAACTGGAAAACCATATGCAACAGAATGAAACTAAACCCATATCTCTCACCCTGCACAAAACTCAACTCAAAATGGATCAAGGACCTCGGAATCAGACCAGAGACCCTGCATCTTATAGAAGAAAAAGTAGGTCCAAATCTTCAACATGTCGGCTTAGGATCAGACTTCCTTAACAGGACTCCCATAGCACAAGAAATAAAAGCAAGAATAAACAACTGGGATAGATTCAAACTAAAAAGCTTTCTCTCAGCAAAGGAAACTATCAGCAATGCAAAGAAAGAGCCTACAGAGTGGGAGAAAATCTTTGCCAATCATACTTCAGATAGAGCACTAATCTCCAGAATCTATAAAGAACTCAAAAAACTCTACACCAAGAATGCGAATAACCCAATCGACAAATGGCTAAGGAAATGAATAGACACTTCACAGAAGATCTACAAGCAATCAACAAACATATGGAAAAATGTTCAACATCTCTAGTAATAAGAGAAATGCAAATCAAAACCACCCTAAGATTCCATCTCACCCCAATTAGAATGGCGATTATCAAGAATACAAGCAACAATAGGTGTTGGCGAGGATGTGGGGAGAAAGGTACGCTCATACATTGCTGGTGGGGCTGCAAATTAGTGCAGCCACTCTGGAAAGCAGTGTGGAGATTCCTTAGAAAAGTTGGAATGGAACCACCATTTGACCCAGTTATCCCACTCCTTGGCCTATACCCAAAGGACTTAAAATCAGCATATTACAGAGATACAGCTACATCAATGTTCATTGCTGCTCAACTCACCACAGCCAGATTGTGGAACCAACCTAGATGTCCTTCAATTGATGAATGGATAAAGAAACTGTGGTATATATATACAATGGAATATTACTTGGTCATAAAGAATGATAAAATTATGGCATTTACAGGCAAATGGATGAAATTGGAGAATATCATGCTAAGTGAGATAAGCCAATCTCAAAAAACCAAAGGACAAATGATATCACTAATAAGTGGATGAAGACACATAATGGGGGGTGGGAGGGGTTAGTGTTAGGGTTAGAGTTAGGGTTAGGGAGGGGGGCAAGAATGGAGGAAGGAAGGACTGTATAGAGGGAAAAGAGGGGTGGGAGGGGTGGGGGGAAGGGAAAAAATAACAGAATGAATCAAACAACATTACCCTATGTGAATTTATGATTACACAAATGGTACGCCTTTACTCCATGTACAAACAGAGAAACAACATGTATCCCATTTGTTTACAAAAAAAAAAATCAGCATACTACAGAGATACAGTCACATCAATGTTCATTGCTGCTCAATTCACCATAGCCAGCGTGTGGAACCAACCTAGATGTCCTTCAATTGATGAATGGATAAAGAAACTGTGGCATATATATACAATGGAATATTACTTGGTCATAAAGAATGATACAATTATGGCATTTGCAGGCAAATGGATGAAATTGGAGAATATCATGCTAAGTGAGATAAGCCAATCTCAAAAAACCAAAGAACAAATGATCTCGCTGATAAGCAGATAATGACATATAATGGGTGGTGGGAGGGGTTAGCGTTAGGGTTAGGGTTAGGTATAGGGTTAGGGTTAGGGAGGGGGGCAAGAATGGAGGAAGGAAGGACTGTATAGAGGGAAAGAGGGGTGGATGTGGTGGGGGGGAAGGGGGAAAATGGCAGAATGAATCAAACAACATGGCCTGTGTAAATTTATGATTACACGAATGGTATGCCTTTACTCCATGTACAGAGAATCAAAATGTATCCCATTTGTTTACAATAAAAAATAAATAAATAAAAGGAACTAAGTCTTTGTGGAAAAAAAGGAGAAGGAGATTTGGTTCTTGTCATGTTGGAACTGCACATTGGAGTGATTGATAGGCCCTAGGTTTGTCTCTAGATTTGACACATACTACAACATGCTTAAAACATGATTTTATACTTTTTTATTTTTGTAAAGGATGGACTTGTGTAGAGTGGAAGGGGAGGAAGAGAGATGTAAACCATTTTGAATAATACATTTCCATGATTTAAAGCTTTAACACTACATCACTATTGGAAAATATTTATGTTTGCAAGTCTGCTATGGTTGAGGATTGTTTTGATTTTTATTGCTTTGTTTTTCAAGAAAGGAGAAACAATTGTAAATAGCAACTCATTCAATGACATGATTTATGATTACCAGATTTTATGATACTGTGTTCTTGAAATTGTATTGTAAGATTAAAATTGTAATGTAAGTCTATCTCATTTTTTCTCTATCCTTCCCTTAGTAAAAGTGAAATATTCAAACCCACAATTGGTTAGAT
Organism: Sciurus carolinensis; assembly: GCF_902686445.1. Taxonomy (NCBI): domain Eukaryota; kingdom Metazoa; phylum Chordata; class Mammalia; order Rodentia; family Sciuridae; genus Sciurus; species Sciurus carolinensis. Next base: position 6,665,254 of record NC_062232.1, on the reverse strand, counting down.
TCTATTTATTCACTTATTGAGCACATAATATATGTAAGGCCCTGCACTAAATGCTGTGTTCAGTCCTTTTAGAATGAACTGAGACCTCCTCGAGGCTTAACAAGCTATATACCTCCATCTAAACTGTGTTTCACTCACAATTCCAAATTAAACAAACCCTCTGGAAAGGCTAATAACAATGCTAGAGTGTACTTTTTGCATAGTAATTATGCGATTATAATTTGGGCTCAATTATAAAAGGCAGAGTAGTGCTTTCTTATAAGATAAAGAATATGAATCTGCAGTTTTATCCTCCAGAAAAAAAATAAGAAAGAAGTATTTTTAAAGCTATATTGGTTTAAAGAAGACTTCAATACTCATATTTCTAAAATTCAAATAGATTAAAAGTAAATAATTTTATTCTGGTTTGAGTGGAAAAATTATTTTGGTATCCAGTTGTGAAACTCATTGTGCCTTTACGATTTAGGGGCTTCACAATGGTTTTTATCTCCTCTCCAGATGAGTCAAAACCTTTTTAGTTAAAGAAAATTCTCACAGAACAAAAATCTTGCTTATCCACTTCAAAAGTTAGTTAAAAATGTTTTCATAAAATGTCTGTGTAATGTCTCCCTGTGCTGTGCAAATAGCTACATTTTGGTCTGCTTCCATGTCAATGCAATCAAGCAGTAATATCCTAGTGGCATCATAGAGCTTTCCATGTAGAGGTTAATGTCTTGGTTCATCAAGGCTGTCCTTCATGTTGAGGTATACATTTCATTCTACTTAAAGGAAAGATGGAATCTAAGTATGAGAAATTTAAGGTTGTTTTATTCTTTTCTGCACATTTGCTTGAGTTTGAAGAAACTAACAAAGAAACAATGTAAGATGGTTACAATTATAAATTTTTACCACAATTTTTAAAAAAAGAAAAAAACTTAAAGAATTCCTTGTCAAAGAATACTTAGAGATGTGGAGGGATGAATGTAGAATTTGAAGATAGTTCAAATTTCATTAAAACACATTGGCCCTCAGTGCCTTAACTGTATATTAGGTATAATAAAACTTTTTTTGAGTGGCAGAATTAAATAAAATAGCTTACATAAAACCATCTAGCACAGTATCTGTCTTCCAATAGATGTTTCCAAAATGTTAATCTTTGAATAGAATAAAATATTCATAAGTACCAACTGTTAGTTCCATTGCCATTGGGAGGAAAACCTGAGGAAACTCTGCACATTCTTGGACTTCTATCTGTAATACCATTTTACACAACTAATTCATATCTGTTTTCCTAAGAATGATAAAAACTTGTATTTATTGGAACTTTTTCTATGACAAGTGAGAGAAACCCAACAGTATTTAGATTAAATCAAAAGGAGATAACTAACTTACATAACTATAAAGTCCATGGATGCATCTGACTTCAGGCAGACTCTCATGTGTGATCAGTTCTTTGCTTCCCCATCTCTCCAACTTCTGAGTTGTTAGCCTCTGTTAATTAAAAAAAAATTTTCCCAATGTTTGTTAAAAGGGTAAGGAAGATTTCATTCGAGATTTGTATAATAGGAGTTGATTCTATTGTGATAATAAAGAGAGTTTGGACTCAATTCTGAATATGATAGGGACAAGTGGAGATTTATAGTCACAGAGCAGTATGAAGGAGTCAGTGGATATAAAGCTACTCAAAAGAGACGTGAAGGCTAAGGAGTTTCTTACTAAATCATCCTAACACAATTGTTGCTAAAGTCAGGTCAAGAACTTAACATGGTAGAGGGGATGAGGAATTTGATCAAATATCAAGAGTGATTGATATCACTCTTGCTAAACTGACTTAGCAACATTCCTGCTAAGACAGAGCTATGCAGGTGCAGCCAGGACAGGATAGATGCAAAAGATCAAGGTCAAGGCTTAGTAGAGAAGAGGGCTCAGAGGAGCCTAATTGAAATTTTGTCAAGAAGAGCATCTTTGTGACTTCTCACGTGCCAGCCAAGATTTACATTCCCCTTTTCTGGCAAACTTCAGAGCAAACATTGATCATTCATAAAACTTTTGGTCAAAAATGCCTCTTGACTGGTCTAGAGTGGTCCTCTGTTCATTTTCAAACAAATCACCACGTCTAGTATAGTGTACCATGATTGGTCCTGCTTAGTGTATGTTTCCTCCTCTTTAAGTGACAAAGGGCTCCATTAGGACCATGTAAAGGAGAGAAGATTCATAAAGGAACCATAAAAAAGATAGACAAATATGCCAGACATTCAAATCCTATGGCTGTCACTGTCCATTATATTTACAGTACACATTTTCTAAAGGACTTTGAATTCATAATAACAAATATGAACAGTGACAATAGAAATTAGTTTAGATGTGGGTCACACATCAAGAACACTTCAGTAACATACTTTGATTTATTGTATTTATTTCTTTATCTTCCAGAATGCCCCAATAAAAGCCCAGTGATCTAGCCCAGCTGCTCTAATTACTCACCAGGCAACTCTTCTGTTTGCACGAGGCAGACCACTCACAGTTCTCAACTTCAATCATAAAAACCCTGCCCATCTTTCAAGACCTCATTAAATGCTACCCCCGCCATGTTGCCTTTCCTGTGATTCCTCAACAAAGCATACTTTCCTTATACAATTTACACAGAGCCAAGCTTCAGAATTTTGTGTATTTGATAAGGTATATGTCTCATTCATCCTTAATACTCACAAACTCAAAATCCTGTATGATTTGGATCTTTAATGTCCCCCAAAGGTCATGTGTTATTTGTGCCACCAGCCTGTGGTACTATTGGGAGGTAGTGGAAACCTTTAGGAGATGGAGCCATGTGGGAGGAAGTTAGGTCATTGCTGGTGATCCTTTAAGGGGACATTGGGAACCCAGATTCTTCCCCTCTCTCTTTGCTTCCTGGTCACAAGATGAGAAGCTTTCCTCCCTGCCATGATGTTTTGCTTCACCACAGGCCCAAAGCCATAGTGCTAAGACATCAAGGTCTGAAATCTCTGAAACTATGAATCAAAATAAACATCCTCCTTTTAAGTTATTTATCTCAGTTATTTTGTCACAGTAACAGAAGACTGACTAGCATGACTCCCTTAGACTGGGAGTCCTTTGGGAACTATGTCTGTTGTAACATGGCATATATGCAGATTCAACATAGTTCCACAATTAAAGCTGTAGTCCAAATAAAATTTGTTTCATGAACTAATCTATTGATTTTCATTTTTTAGGAATGCACTCTGAATATATAAAACTTTAGCTCTTTTATTCTTATGAAGCTTTGCTTTAAACTGAACAGTTGTTTATTTAGGGGCTTGCTTATATGGTCATCTGTAGGCATATTGAAGAGGATGGACTGAGGAGGAGCTCTTAGCTACTAGATCATTGATCAAGAAATTAGGAAAATATGGTAATACCTCTGTTTTCTAGACTACATATTCCATGCCTTTCAGCTGAAGAATTATGAACCAAATGACATTAAACAGCTATAGTAAGCTATAAAGAATATCTGGAATATTAATATATAAGGCTTAAATTGCTAAATATGTTCAAATACCTAACATTTTAATATGTTGCCCTTAAAGACTGCATATGGTAGGCTGAATAAAGACCCCAATGATGTTCACATCCTGATTCTTTTGATCTATCTTACATGGTAAAAGAGACTTTACAAAAGTGATTGAATTAAGGATCTTGAAATGGAGAGATTATCCTGGATTATTAAAGTGAGCTCAATATAATGGCAAGTTTTCAAGATAAGGGCGGGGCTACCCTGATGACTTTCCAGATGAAAGAAGGGGCCAAAAGTCCAGTAATGTGAGCAGCCTCTAGAAGTTGGAAAAGACAAAGAAATAAATTTTCCCCTAGGATCTCTAGAAGATGCAGCCCTGTGGACCTACTTTAGACCTTTGGCCTCCAGAACTGTTATATAGCAAATTTGTGCTAAGTTTGTGGTAGTTTGTTACAGCTTCCCTCGAAAACTTTTACACTGCAGAAATCTGATGTGACTCAGCATCTTTCAGTGAAAGCCCTAGAAACATAAATTGCCATGCCTCATGCTTTTCCTTTTAGATAAAGATGGGAAGTTTGTTACCCACCTGTACCTTGACAGCTTGGAAACTATGATGATTTATTGGGGAATTGCCTAGCAAACACCAATAAAGTATTACTCTGTCATAACACTTGCAAATAAAGATATCTTGAAACAAGAATTGAATGTAATCACAACCTGGAGTTTTAGATGTCTATTTGCAAAGTCTCATTTGCTATTTGGATGAACTATTTAACAGGGTTGATTTCCTAATAACTTATAAGAAAGAGAAAGATAATTAGGGTCACCAATTACCTACTGTTCCTGTCCTCCAACACAGTGCAAAAACGCAAAACAAACAAACACCAACAAATGCAGCACTTTATTTCCCATTTGTTGTGGTTTAGATAAGTGTCCTCTGAAGGCACACATGTTAAAGGCATGGTGCACAATTGGCCCTCCACCTGTAATGCATTTAGGAAGTTGCGGAAACTTTAAGAGGCAGGGCTTAGTGAGTAGGCTTCCAGTCATTGGGAGTGTATGCTTGAAGGTGATATTAGAACTCTACCCCCTTTCTTTTCCTCTCTATTGATTCCTGGCCATAAGGTAAGTGGGCCTCCTCTATCCCCAAAGAAAACCTAGGGCAGAGGCACTTCAGAGGAGGAAATAGAGTTCTAGGTCACGTGGATTAGAGGGCAAGTAAAGGTAAGCTGCAACATGGACTCCAAGTTCTCAAATTTGAAGGATGCTGGACTTTCAGCAACTCCTACACACTTAAGAGCAATGACTTTCAACTAGAGTGAGTGTGTTTGCAGGGGACACAGGGTCACCATGTCAGATCTACCTAGACGGGAGATCAAACTACGTCTCTTCTGAGAGAGTTTCACCTTAAGTGAAAACCACACTGATGTTGGGATCTTTATTAGAGAAAGGGTAGCTCTGGGGGATGTTTAGAGAAAAATCCTTGAGAATTAGTCCAATTTTATAGTTAATTATCAGATTTTCAAGTAGTTAATACAGACAAATTTATATAGTTAATAGAGATATTATTGTAACATTAATATGGAATTTTAACACATTCTATTGTAGAACCAACTCAGTGGGTTATACGGTGTGCACACAAACACTCATATTAATGTCTTCATATAAATATTTTTTTTGGTTTCCTTTCATTTTCTTTTGCTTTAGTTCTTTTTGTTTATTAAAATATTTTTTTATTTTTACAGACTGCATTTTGATTCATTGTACACAAATGGGGTACAACTTTTCATTTCTATGGTTGTACACAATGTAGATTCACACCATTCATGTAATCGTAAATATACATGGGGTAATACTGTCTGTTTTATTCTACTAGCTTTCCGTCCCCCACCCCCTTCCACCCCATTTTACTCTGCACCATCCAAAGTTCCTTCATTCTTCTCTTTCCCCCACCATCCCCCTTCTTATATATCATCATCCACTTATCAGAGAAAATATTCAGTCTTTGGTATTTTGGGCTTGGCCTATTTCACTTAGCATGATATTTTCCAACTTCATTCATTTACCAGCAAATGCCATAATTTTATTCTTCTTTATGGCCGAGTAATATATACCACAGTTTCTTTATCCATTCATCAACTGAAGGGCATCTCAGTTGGTTCCATAATCTACGTATTGTGAATTGAGCTGCTATGAACATTGATGTGGTTACATCAGAACCTAGTCAATAAATGGGCTAAGGAACTGGGCAGATAATTCACAGAAGAAGTTATACAGGTGAACAACAAATATATGAAAAAGTGCTCATCATCCCTAGTAATTAGAGAAAATGCAAATTAAAACCACCCTAAGATTTCATCTAACTCCAATTAGAATGGTGATTATCAAGAACACAGGCAATAATAAGTGTTGGTGAGGATGTGGGGAAAAAAGCACACTCATACATTGCTGGTGGGGTTTCAAATTGGTGCAGCCACTCTGGAAAGCAGTATGGAGATTTCTCAGAAAGCTTGGAATGGACCCACCATTTGACCCAGCTATCCCACTCCTCAGTTTATACCCAAAGGACTTAAAATCAGCATACTACAGTGATGCAGCCACATCAACATTCACAGCAGCTCAATTCACAATAGCTAGGTTGTGGTTTCCTTTCATTTAATCAGACATATAAGAGTTTCACTTTTGTCTGTTTTACAATGGTGCCTAAAGGTTACATCCTAGAATGTAGAAGTCTGACTTAAGAATGGGACTTAAATTCTAATAATAATGAAAAACAATTAATCAGGGAGAACCCTTTTGGAAAAGATCACTCAAGAAGGAAATTGTTTTTGACAGTATTAAGAGCATGACTCCACTCTACCAAGGTCATCATAAAACACAGGGGAAGAACCATCATCAACATCAGGTAACATTCTTCAGATGCCATCAAATTCTCTCATCTTCCATGAGTACAACGGTCTGTTCCTCACCATTTGAAATAACTACCAGAGAGAGGAGAAAAATGGCATCCATTTGCTGCTCTTCAATTTCCCAGAAGTCAGAACTTATAATGCAAAATATTTGTGTATTTCTTAAGTGGGGAATTAAACAATAAACCTAGGTTTTATTGTCCTCCTGCCTAATTTTCAATGTAGGAAGTTTTCCTTTGCACAGTAGTCCAGGTCTATAAAAATAACTTTGCAAGCTAAAACTGGACAAAGTAATAATAATAATCAATGGGGAAATTATAAGTGAGTTGCAAATTATAGAATTTTTGACAAAATATTAACACTTCTTTTAACTGTCAATCATAACCATTTAGGGAAATTAAAACAGTAAAGCTAATATTTATGTAGTATACTGTAATTTAAAATGTTAGAAATTTTGATCAAAGTGTTTTGTTTATAAAACACCATCATGTAGTTTTCAACATGGAGTATGTTGCCTTGGAAATTTTGCATAGTCTTCTAAATGTAGATCAGCTTCCAATGTTTTTTCCTTGGCACCTTCAACATCATTACCTATCTCCATGAGATCCTTTAGTGTGAGGTGCTGTAGGTATCACTTCTTCTGAGACATCTTCATCTTTCTCCTACCAGCCACATCTTCTCATTTATTGTGGAGAAGTTCCCCTTCACTAGGTTCCTCTGACTACAGATCTAGAGTCTCTCAACTGGTAGCAGCATTGATATTCCCACAGTTCACTCTTTCTATTATAATCCCATTTATGTTTGATTCCAATTTCACTTCCAATGTTATCATTTTTCATTTTGTGAAAGTTCTCAATAGCAAGATAGAGTCACATGTCAAATCCAAACAAAAAAGTCAAGAAGCTAAGAAGGGGAACTTTCATGCACCCATATCTACAATAAGAACTATTACAAAGACTCTCCAAAGAATTTTTGTGCATATATGCCTATAATGAGAACTTTCATCAAGAACTTTCAAACTGCAGCTTGCTATATAAGTCACAAGGATAGCTAGCCAGATGTGTAAGAACACTTGCCTAATACAGTCTCCAATAAAAAGCTGATGTCAACTCCTGCAATAGGCCCCTTTGTGGTTTAGATACAGTTTGAGTGTGTCTCTCAAGGGTATATATGTTGAATGTTTGGTCCCAATGTGGCAGTGTTGAGAGGAAGTATGAAATCTTCATCAAGAAGTGAGGCCCAATGGAAAGTGTTTAGATCATTACAGTGCTGTCTTTGAAAGGGCTTAATATATTTGGGAGTCTGGTTAGTTCTCATGAAAGGGTTGTTTTAAAAACATCAAGTCTGACCCATCCTTGCTTTCTGACTTCCTGTCTCACCACGTGATCTCTCACTCTCACAGGTGCTGCCACCATGGTGCTACCTGCTATGATGTGACACAGTCAAGGGATTCCTTGCAAGTGCTGGTGCCATGTTGTTTGGACTATCAGTTTGCAAAACTATGAGCTCAAAAAAACCTCCTTTCTTTACCTATTACCCAGTCTTGGGTATTTTGTCATAACAGAAAACTGCCCAATACAGTCCTATAGCCAATGTTGTCTTTGTCTCTAAACAACTTACATGAACTCCTTATTTTATCCTTTAAAACCCTTGTCTCTCTTCACTTCCCTGAAGGAGTACAAGGTTTCAATGGGATGTAAATTTTGAATTATAAAGCGTTTCTGTTCCCAACTAAACTCATTTTTTGGAGGACCACTCTCTTTGTTATTTAGGTTGATGTACTTTTTTCCCTTTTAAAGATTTAATTATTTTTAATTATTATTTAATTATTTTTTTAAAGCTAATTCCCTTTGTCAGTTACCAATTTTGTACCAATTGGTTTCTCATTGGGAGACAAGGAGGGAACACAATCACATGCTTTGCTGTCTGTGTATGAACTGATTAACAGATGCAGAGTGCCCAGTCATCAATAGATTTTGAAAGACATGATGGCCAATCAGTCAAATGCCCAACTCAGCAAATGACTGATTTGTTTACAGTCAATTAACTGAAAGCTCAATTTGCAAGCTGATTAATTTGCCAAATGACCAACTGATTGACTTGGACAAAATTATTCATTGGCCCAAACCTTTCTTTAAGAAATAATCTTCCTAATAGAATAGAGGAAAAGGACCAGGGGAAGGGAGGAAGGGAAGAAAAGGGGAAGTACTGGAGAATGATATTGTCAAATTATATTGTTTTATCATGTGCTTCTATAAACATGTAGCAACAAATCCCACCATCATGTACAACTCTAATGCACCAATAAAAAATGTGGAAGAAAGAAATAGTCTTCCCAAATATATTCAATGAAAATAAAGATTTTGTTCTTAGAATCATATTCTTCTTAATTATAGTAAGTAAAACAATTGAATTAATTAAGCATTTACTAATGTTCTTTCATACAGAAACTGCTTGAGAAACTATTGTGTGCTATAAATTTCTGTCTATACGGTGTCCACAGAGCTTAAGGAAGTTCTTTGCACTACAAAGGCATGCTCCATCTGGGCCTCCAGGAGTTATCTGTGGAATTCACTGCAGAGCTGGATCAGCATGAGCACAACCACTTTTTGTCAGAAAGGCGGACATTAGAAAGTCACTTCTGATATGTTGGCTCCAAGAGCTGCTCCATACATGGTAATTCTTCACCAAAAACAAATCAAAGCAAAACCAAAAGAACATCCCATGCCCTGCTGCCAACCTGCACACTGGGATATATGCAATGCAAAAACAAACACTAACATGTCCACAACTGACTTTGCCAGGTCAGCACCACCGCACTCACGCCATCTAAATTTCTCATGAATGCATCTGATTAGTGCATCCCAAGACACACCTAGATCCTAGACACAGGAGAGATTAGAAATTGTAGTTCTTAGCAAGATGAGACAGCTAGGACATGCCAATTTACCACTTAACCATCCACACTGAACTAATTCTGTATCATCACAATGCCATATCCTTTGCACAGAACACGGTGTTGACATGTCTGATTTCTCTGTGCAGGTGATGGGAAGAATTGTCCCTGATTCATCTACACTCTCCCTTGACCTTACCATTAGTTAAAAATATATCATGGACATTGGAAGTCTGACATTTGGAAAAGAGGAAGTGGAATAAAGCAGAGCAATCTGACTGATATGGCCTCTAAACCTCCAGTCTAACTGTTATAAGCACATTGTCCCAATGTGTCAGGCTTCCAAGTTAGACAGCTATAATTATACAGATACTTTTCCAGTCAACCTCAGCCCCCTGCCATCACATATGTTCATTCCAACAGAACCCTCAGAGAGACCTTCAAAATATGACATATGAGGGAAAGGGCAATTGTGGCAGAGATAGAGGAGCCTATTTCTACTGAGACTATGAACAGATGCCCAGGAGTCACAAACACATAAATATTTCCAACAAAAGGGGCTAAAAGTAATTCAAGATGGATTTGTTCAATGGGTAGGGAAAAGAGTCATGGAAAGCAGTATTTCTTAGCAGATTATTCAGGAACTCATGGGGGAAGGCAAAAAGTGCTCCTTGGATTTGCAAAAATGAGGCACAGGGAGAGGACCTAGTCTACCTGGCACCATGATATCTCCTGCCACATCTGCCAGAACTAGTCCAACCCAGACTTATCCTCTTGAGACAAGAAGACAAACCAGACCTTCTAGCAGTGAAATGGATTATACGATATAGCACCAAAACTTCCCCCTCATTTGGCCCATCCTGTGAACTTTAAATTTAGCTATTTTTCAGGTCTAAAATTTTTGTTGCACATCATGTCTACATTGATATTATACCTTGAATTTTCACTCCCTTGGGAACAAGTAAAGACATTTTTAATGTATCTTACACAGGGATCTGTTTCTTTAATACTTTTATTATAAAGGTCAAATTAAATGTACCTAATACTCTTCCTTCCAGCACTTTCATAAAATTTAAAAGGAGGGGAAATGTGACACTGAAAGGTTACTCTCTAACATAACTACTAAAAAGTGAATGTTTCTTACCTACCACCTCCTTGGCAGGCATTGAGCTATGTTTTCCACAAATTTACTCATTTAATATTCACATCAACACTATAAAGAAGCTCTACTTTACTACAACCCCCAATTTTAGAGTTATGAAAGCCAAGACATGAACAATTAACGTAACACAGCCAAGACCAGGAAGACAGGGACGCTGGAACCAGACAAGTGCCCTTTGAGTCTGATATCCAACTTCATCATTATCCTTTATTTCATCCCTTAGTGTGTTGTCAACAAACATCTATGAAATACCTTCTCAGGTGAAACCCTATGCTAGAAGCTGAGGGGGCAAACAGAAAACCCAGATGCTGGTTTTATAATACATGCCCTCCAGTTGGGGGATTGTGGCATATGAACATGCCATCTGGTCCCAAGTCCCCACTCTTGACTATAATATATCCTGCCAATAAAGATAATTTGCTTGTTTTCTTTTCTTTTGTTATTTCAAAGCTGTGCTTTTCCATAGCAATAAATAATATTTTCAGTTTACTTCTGAAACTTGTTAGTTTTTCTTCCCCTGCTGAGAAATGGTTTCCCAGGAAGATTCCAAGTGTTTCAAAGGCATAATTTATACACAGAGCTTAAGAGTGCACATCAGCTTGTGGCTCATGATTCCTTTTGCTTTGCTTTGCTTTTCAAACAATGGAAGGGGGCCAAGTCAGCATTTCAAAATAGCTGAAACCCAAGGAAATAGGAATCAATTCAAATTAACACAAATATTTACTGGAGTGATTTTTAAATTTCATGAATGTTGGAATATCTCAGGAAAAAAGAGTTACGGTGACAGCATATTGATTAATAGTGCTTGGTTGCATGTGGCAAAAGTCAAATGAGTTGGTTTAGGTAGAAGGTGTATTTACAGGGTGTTTCATAGAACCAAGGGGAAGAATGAAGTTGGGCCTTAGGAAGTGTGTGGGAACAAGAAGAAAGGAGACAAAAAAGGGTTTGTGTGTATGTGTGTGTGTGTTCATATGTGTGTGCCTATATATATATGTATTTAAATTTGAGGATCTTTAAGGTTATATATGACTTTTTAAAAATATTTTTCCATTGTTGATGGACCTTTATTTTTATTTGTTTATATGTAGTGCTAAGACTCAAACCCAGTGCCTTACACATGCTAGGCGAGTGCTCTACCACTGAGTCACAACCCCAGCCCTATATATGACTTTAAGATTAGTCTTATATAGCCATAAAGATCCTCAATTTAAATATTGCCATCCAAGAACACTCAGAATCCAATTGTCTTTCAATACCAACTAAAAAGTCAAGTCTCTTATGGGGGCATTAATATTTATGAATGAAACTCAGCAAGACATTAAGATGCAAGGACAAACACATATGTGGGACAAACTGGAACCAAGGGACAAGGAGGTCCATTCAACCCAGGGCCAAGAAGGACTGGAAACATGATTTTGTGTTGCTCTGACTTTCTAGAAAAGGTACTATACAGAATAAAATGAAAGTCTAAGTACATGGTACACATTAGCAGTGTTGGAAACTCTGGGGTCTTGAGTTTCATTTTAATGATGTGCCATCGGAAATGCCCTTTAACCTCTATCATCCTTCTAGGGGGATCCAGGAGAAGAGTATAGTCAGTGCTCCTTAATCCTTCATAATTATAATAAAGACCTCAATCATTCAGTCTTTGATTTGGGATTGAGTCCTACCCAAAGAGCTAAACTATTTTGAACTCTCCTTCAGAAGGGTGGTATGCATCACATTTGTACCCAAGCAATATTCCCTAAAAACTACTTCTCAAAACTGTCTTGGAAGGCTCTAAAATTTATTTTTTAAATTAACCGATAATAACATGTAATTGTTCCTAAACTTAAATACCACTTTTTTCTTCACTTGCATTTTAGTCTAGATCTTTTTCACATTCTCAATTATATTTTCTTCTGACTCACACTAGGATAAGAATTGAAAGGTTGCTCCTACAAGGTGATATCATTTATCATGTCCAATTCCATTGCATCATTTCAAGGATTGGTGGTGGTTTCTTAGTTATTTTGAGTGTTTTCTCTGTGACAGCTCAGTGGTAGAGCACTTGCCTCGCACATGCAAGCTCTCATTCTACAAGCTTGGTACAGATGTCCTTTTAATCTCACCATAAAGCACCATAAAAAAAAAAAAAACTTTCGATTGCTATGTTTCGTATTCTTTGCTTAGATAACTGGTTCTCAAACTTAAGTATGCATCAGAAATATTTGGAAGATTTGTTAAATCACAGATACCTAGACTCCATCCCCAGAGTTTCTGAATCAGAAGATCTAGAATGGACCATAGAATTTGTATTTCCAAAAAGTTCCCAGGTGATGCAGATGCTCTGGTTCAGGGTTATGCTTTTGAAAATCACTTACCTTAGATCTCCTCTAAAGTGCCTGTTGAAATGTGTAGGGCTTAAAGGTGACTAGCTGTGCCATCAGCAATAACACTATGTCATAGCACATTCTGCTGAACTTATTTTCAGTTGGTCAGATGAATTAATCACCCATGGAACCCATACAAATATATGGCTAGTTACATCAAATACAGATCTCTTGAATGAATATTCAAGAAAAATTTTACCACTCTTGAATTAGTGCAAAAATCTTACATTCACTTTTCAAGCAAGTATAATTATATCTTTGGGAAAAAACTATAGAATTCTTATGTAACTTGTGTTTTAAAATGATACAAGGTAGCAGCAATGGTAATAAACAGTATCAAACTGACACACTTCCTGGGCTGGGGTTGTGGCTTAGTGGCAGAGTGCTTGCCTAACACATGCAAGGCACTGGGTTCAATTCTCAGCAGCACATATAAATAAATAAATAAAATAAAGGTCAATTGTGCATGTGTGTGCATATATATATATATATATTAGATATATATATATAGATATATAGATAGATAGATAGATAGATAGATAGATAAATAGATAGATAGATAGATAGATATAGAGAGAGACACTTCCTTTCCAAACTGGTGTTTCTGAACTTAATTTCCTAAAACCACTTTAGGATTGGCAGCATAATTTAAAAATTACCTTTAATTGTGGTAAAATCCACATAGTCAAGAATTTACCATCTTAACCATCTTAAAACATACAATTTGGAAACAGTAGGTACAGTCACATTGTTGTGCAACCATTATTATCCATCTCCAAAAATCTTTTCATCTTGCAAAACTGGAACTCTGTCCCCATTAACAGTAAGTTCCCTTTCCCCCCTGCCCCAGTGCCAGGAAACTACCATCCTACTTTCTGTCTCTATGAATTTGCTAAAATTTCTTGGAGTGCCTAAGTGAATAAATGCAAAACCAACTGAGACTTTAAACTAGCATAAAGATATACCTATAAACCACTTGCAGGAGAATAGATGAAGGCTGATGAAAATATCCTACTAAGTGATATTGTTGCTAAGTAATCTGCCCTAAAACCCTCTTCCTTCTTCTCCCTTTTCCCACTTAGCACATCTCATTTCTCACCAGGTGGTAAGTGGTCTTTGTATCATTTGTCTCCTTCAATTTAAGAGCTCTAATGATCTGGAAGAGCAGCAGAATACCAAAAAACTACAAGTCCATCATCTTTTCCCTTTTCTTCTTTCTTTTCTCCTCATCTTTGAAACTTGACATTACTGAAGAGTCTGAGCAGAATCATGTCATCAGCATCAGGTGCAGAAAAAAATACCTGCAACAGGCCCAAGCCGGCAGATACCATAGGCCAGGCTCTGAGGTCGCAGCTAGGAGCAAGCCAGCATTCCTCTGGATGCCTGGATGCAGAGTTCAAAGGAAATGTCTAGCACATTCTAACTTTAGTAAATCTCCAGACCAAAGGCAAAGGTTTCAGTAAATTAATAATCCCTGAGTGACATCCGATGAGTTCTTTCAAAGACATTTTCCTTCACCCTGCCCTGACCCCTGACCTCTAGTTCATTCCTTGCAAAATGAATGGGGCCCATCGTAGTGACTTTTCCATTAAGACTTGGCCTGTCTAAGCGGAAACCTTGAGCACAACAGATAATCAATTTGAACTTAGGCCTTTCTGCAAAAGTAGAATGTTTTGATGCATTTAATTTTTATATTATTGATTTTAGAGAAGTCTGCCTTATGAAAAAGTTGAAAAATGAAGGTCCCAATGAAAGCAAAATACTGTTCATAATCCCAATGTTTTTATGTCCAAATAAGAAGTTCCCAAATTATATATATACCAAATTATATATATATATATATACTTTAAAATATTTTTATTTTTTTAATTTTAGATGGACACAATACCTTTATTCTATTTATTTATTTTTATGTGGTGCTGAGAATTGAACCCAGTGCCTCACATGTGTGAGGCAAGTGCTCTATCACTGAGCTACAACTCCAGCCTCCAGATTTTATTTTTAATGCTCTATTTTCCTTTCCCTAAAAATGTAGTTGATTAATATTATTTTTATTGATACTGATAGGTCAAACATGAAACACATTGACAACTATAAATGCAAACTTGGAAGTTTAGTCCTGGGGTTAGGTTGTATGTTGCATTGTAACAAAAGAGGAAATACTAAGCTGGCATTCAGAAAAATGATGGACATTTACTGAGTTCCTAACATGCACTGGGAATGCTGCTAGGTCTCATGGTTGACCTCATTTAGTACAACTGCAACAGACATTATCTCCCAATTTTACAGATAAATACCGTGCTCAAGGTCACATAGTCAGTAAATGACCAAATCAGGATTCAAATCATGTTCTTTTTGTTCATTTGTTCATTGAAAATTAGTTATTAGGCACCAGCCTAATAAGTGCAGGGGGTCCCATCATTACTCTTCCAAGTGCATGGAAGTCCTGATATGTGTAAAACACTCTATATGAATTATCAGGGGTCTCCTCATATGGATCTGAATACTCAGGTGATATTACTGTCTTTGTATTGACTATGGAAACTGAAAAGAATGAATGACTTGTCCAGTCATTCATTAGTAAGGAAGCTAAGTTTTCAATCTAGCTCTGTTTGGTTCAAAAGCAATGCTTTCAATTATTGTATGCTAATTACTTCTCTGTTATGGACTGAATATTTGTGTCTCCCAAAATTCGTATTCTGTAACCCTATCCCCTGATGCGATATAAGGAGATAGAGTCTTTGGAGGGTAATTGGGATTAGATGAAATGATGAGGGTGAAGCCTTTGTGAATGTGATTAATATCTTTTTGAATCAAGAGAGATCTTGCTTTCACTCTCTGCTCTTCACCATGCGAGGATGCAACAAGAAGGTCTTCTGCAAAACAGGAAGCCCTCATCACATGTAGGATCTACGGACACCTTGATCTTGGATTTTCTGGACTCCAGAACTGTGAGGAAAAAAATCTCTGTTGTTTAAACTACTCAGTCTATGCTGTTCTGTTGTAGCAGCCCAAACTGACTAAGGCATTCTTTGAGTCTCAGTTTCTTTGTCTATAAAATGGGGTCCATAACAAATCTACTCACAAATAGCCAAAAGGTAGAAATAACTTTCAATGTCAATCAAGTGATGAATGCCTAAATAAAACATTTTATCCATATAATAGAATATTATTCAACCATTAAAAAGAAATAAAGTACCAACACATGCTACAGTACACATGAACCTTGAAAACATTATGCTACATGGAAGAAGTCAAACATAAAAGACCAAAAATTTATATTTCCATTTATATAAATGCCTAGAATCATAGAGATAGAAAGTAGATTGTTGGCTACCAGAGGCTATGGGTGGGGGACAAAGGGAAGTGACTATTAACAGATATGGAGTTCTTTTAGAGATGACAAAAATATTTTGAAATTAGGTAGTGGTGATGTTTGGATGATCTTGTGAATATATTTTAAAATATTGAATTGTATACTTTATTTATTTTTGGTACCAGGGATTGAACCCAGGGTATTTAACCACTGAGTCATATCACCAGCCCTTTTCTTAATTTTTTACTTTGTGACAGGGTCTCTCTAAGTTGCTGAGTCTGACTTCAGACTTATGATCCTCCCGTCTCAGCCTCCGGAGCCTCTGGGATTACAGGCATATCCACTGCACCCAGCTTGAATTGTATACTTTAAATGGTGGATTTTTAAAAAATATCTTTAATTGTAGATGGACATAATACCTTTATTTATTTATTTTTATGTGGTGCTGGGGACAGAACCCAGTACCTCATATGTGTGAGGCAGGAACTTCACCACTGAGCCATAACCCCAGTCCTTAAGTGATGGATTTTATAGAACATGAATTATATTTCAAAAATAACTAAATAAATAAGTAGCTAATATAATTACCTAACTCTTAGAATTTCTGTGAAGATTAAATGAAGCAATTCTAGGAAAGTGATTGCTACAGTTTAGATACATCAAAGCCTATGCCAAATGTTCACTTAGAAATGTCATAGACTAGATGATGTGGGTGGTCACAACCCTGCAGTGGATAGAGCACTTCCTGCCCATTGTTCCTTCCTCATCTGTGTCCATGAGACCTAGAGGTACACACCCTCCCAGGCCCTTTCCCCACCTTTGTCACTCTTTCCATTGCCTCCTGATCCAACACTCCCTTCTCCTCTCTCCCGACCCCCACATCCCCCAGTGACAGCAAAGCAGGACAGTCTCTGTATGCTCTTTGTTCAGGGGTGTGTTTCCTCTTTGAAACCTCAAATGGCACTGCCAACTGGACATAAAACTCACAACCCAGAGGAGAGGCACACATGAGAAATGCCAGGACCTGAGGGGTTCTTAACAAGTGACTAAAGCTAAGGAGAAAGAAAAGCACTCCTCTCTCAGAGAAAGCATGAAAATCAATATGAAAGTGCAAGCTCTAAATGAAAAACTACAAAGATATCAAATAAGGCTAGCACAGGAGATCCCCATGGAAAGAAGAAAGGAAGAACAAGCATGAGAGACATGGTGATGGGTCTCCTAGGTCCTGCAATGAGGTTCAAACTCATATAGCATGGCACTCTCCTGAAGGATCTGGTTGAGGGAACACCATTACTAGAATTCTGTTTTAGAAAAAATATTCTTGAAGCATGGAAAAAGTAATAAGATCATCAGGAAAGAAAGGAATTCAAGGATGGGGCAGGCAAGGGAAGAGGGTGGGCAATACTGAGTTCAGTTGGGTCATTTTGAGTCATATGCTTATGAGACTGAAGATGGAGCTTTCCAGAAGGGGCTGGATGATTAAATTTGGAGCATCAGAGGGAGCCCTAGGACAGAGAACATGAACACCACCAGGTGCTAGAGGAAGCATGAGTACAGTTGAGATCTTCAAGGGAGAGGGAACAAGGGGTACACAAAATAGACTGAAGAGAATTCCAGCAAATGTTGGCATTTGAGGATGGCAAGAGTGCAGCAGGTGCTCTGCACAGAGCACATGTTAACAGCCACTATTGTTAGCGTCTAGTGTTCAAAGCCCAGCTCCTCCACTTCCCATCTGTACATTTTTTTCTGTAAAAGTTATGAGCAGTCTTTTCACACCTGTATTTTACCCCCAGAGTACTGAGAACATTAAAAGTGTCAACCTGAGCAGGTGGGTCTAGAAATGCAAATAAACCTGATTGCCATGCAGGCAGTTTAGTTTACCAAAGTGTTCCTAGAGTTTGCTTATTTTTATTTCAAGCTTGAAATTTTTGCTATTTTTATGCTGTTGCAAGAAACTAACACAAGTAGGACATATTGTGGAATTTGCATACCCAACTACATATAATTATGATTGTCCTATCTTAATTGTAAGGACAAAATGAAGCTGAAGGCAGAACATAGCAACTTGCGTAAGAACCCTTCAATAGTGTTGAGGAAATGAATCACCTCCCTCCTTACTTTCCAGGGTAGGCTTCCCTTTTTTTTATTGAGCTAATTATTCTCTAGCAGTCTAACCAATAAGGAAGCAAGAGTTGAAAATTTGCCATATTTTGGACTGTCTTTCCAAGCCATTACTTGACTTTTCTGAAACGTGTGTATTTCAAAAGAAAAACTAGTTTAAAATATTGCTTGTCTCAACATATTCAAATTGAGCAGTGGTAAAGGAATACATTAAATCTGTTTTTAAAAGATATGCCCATTAAAGACACATTCAGACGTGATTGAGCACTTAAACTCTTTATGGTAAATGTGAGCCCCACTTAAATACCTCTGATTATCACCTCTGATGGCCTGTCAGGTTCATCAGAACCAAATATAGCCCAGATTCCCTCTTCCTGTCTGCCTGAGAATCCTGAACTGGGAAACATGTAGCCATCTGGTTCCCCTTTGGAATTACTGTGTATTATAATCTACAATCACATGTGATAAAAGAAAACGTAGGAAACATATGGTGCAAGGGGCCAAGTGTATTTGAATGATTGCACCAAGAGTCACTTTTAGCTCATTTTCTACGTGGACAGAATAAAAAAAATTCTGCAAAGTCATTTGCAACAGTATATTTGTTTGCCCAGTGTGATTGCATTCGTAAGCCATGCTTTTGATGTTAAATCAGAAAGTGACAGTGAAGCGGACTGACCATAAATCAACAGGTTACAACTGGGTCTCTCTGGCATTCTTCTCTACTCAGAATGTCACGCCAACCAGCACATATTGAGGCAATTCCATAAATTGGGTTATCTGGGGAAGGGGAGAAGTGAGCAAGAAGAAAAAGAATGGAAAAAAAGAACAGAGCAAGCTCAAAGAAGCTTTAAATTCCTGATAAGGATCAAGACGCCTCAGCTCATGTGATTTACTATACCCACAATTTTGTCTACTCTTGTAGACAACTTGGCTCCAGGTTTTTCAGGATATATGTTTTTAACTCAGTGGCATGCAGTAACAGCATGGTAGGATGGATCTGCCTTGATTGCTAAATAATGTATTTTCCCCAATAAAATGTTTTATTTGTTTTCCAAAGCAGAATCATCGTGTATTCTTCTCAATCCAACATTAGCTATTTTTTTACTTAACAATTACTTAATATGGTGCTTACTACACATAAGGCATTGTTCCAGGGTCTTGTAGATATATTAATCCTTAAAATGTAAACCATCTAATAATCATAACAGTCATACAACATGGCCATAATTACTACTCTCATTCATAGTTGAGAAAATTGAATTATATAAGTAACTTGCCCAAGAACACAAAACCAGGCAGTGGCAGATCTGGGATTCAAATTCATTTCTTGAATCATTTTGTTGGAATGAAAGAAAAGAGATTCACTAGGTTCTCTCAGGTAAAACAGAGAATCTCTTCAGGTACATGGGCTGACTGGAACTAACCCTGGATCTTAAAAGCCTTTGGTTAGCACCAGAGATTAGAATCTTTTCTCCCTTCTCAGTCATATCACATTGAGTCCTCCCAGAATCTCCCTTCTCCTGATCTGTGCCTCCAGATTATTGGTGGATTTTCATGGCTTCTACTCTTCCTCACAAATCCTCTCCCTTAGAGCTTTGTTTATAGCTCTTGAGTATGCACACTCATCTCTCTCCTTTTGAATCCGAAAGGTCTCATCAGGCCACACTGTAGTTCCCTAGCCAGCCCAGTATTACCTTTCCTTGGTCAAGCCCATCCTTGTGACTTGACCAATTTTATGAGTGTGCCAACTAGTCTCCAGAGAGGGCTTCCAGTTGTTCTTCCAACCCAATATGTACATGCCAAATCCCCGAGAAAGAAATGAATCTTTCTCCTTCCCTTGAATCTGGGTTGGACTTGTGATTTGCTTTGACCAATATACATGGTAGAAGATACTTTCTGGGACTTTGAGCTCAGGACTCAATACTGACAGCTTCTGTTTTCCTTCCACCTAGAAACCAGTCACCATGTTAGAAGCCTGACTACCCCAATTGGAAGTACCCCAAGCCTTGACATCATGTTTTAAGGAAGACCAGACATAGAAACAGAGATCAAAAGTGTGTGTGTGTGTGTGTGTGTGTGAAAGAGAGAGGGGCAGGAGGAGAGAGGGTCCTAGTAGAAGAGCATAGAGGCTCCAGACACATAAGACATTGGGCTTAGTATAGTAATCACTCTTGGAGGCAGAAGAATGAGCTAGAGTCCAAGAAGGACAACTCGAATTTCTCTAATAAAAGAGGAGAGACTCACAACTCTAAGGATGGATTGATCTTATTAAGACACATAATTATTTAAATTATTTGAAGCTACACAGTTAAAAATATCTCAATTAATTATATACATGAAATTCCTCCCAATATAACTAAAAGATGTCAAAGTCAGTTACATGTACAACTCTCAAAAGCAGAAGAGTCAGAGTGTAAGCAAGAAGAGAGTCTCTTGTGGGATATTGGGCTTGTTGTCAGAAAATGTAAAAATAAGGACCAGCTACTCTTACACAAAGCAAAGAAGCTGACTATTGGATGGCAAGGAGATGTATACA
Organism: Sciurus carolinensis; assembly: GCF_902686445.1. NCBI lineage: Eukaryota > Metazoa > Chordata > Mammalia > Rodentia > Sciuridae > Sciurus > Sciurus carolinensis. Next base: position 6,644,452 of record NC_062232.1, on the reverse strand, counting down.
TCATCGCAGCCCTGTCTGACTTTTGAACCTCTGTGGTGGCCAGCTCCTAAGTGTGGTATCTCAACTCAGTCCCATACTAGGTCTCTCCATTTGGTTTTCTCAGGGTTTCCTTCATAGAGCCCAGAGATCACTAAATCCACCTGTGCAGGCCCCACCTAGAAGAACAAGGGGTCAATGTACTTGAAACAACTTTCAACTAAGGACAGATGGGAGATGGTAGATAAATGCTTCCACTTCCCAAATTTTTGAGTAGCAATTATGAGGCACATTCTGCACAGTTCCCTAGAAGTCCCTGGGGGGGATGGCATTGGAGTTGCCCTCAACTGTAACCCACCCATTAGTGCATTACTAGGTTTTCCACTCACTTTGTCCCTCTCCCTACTGACTTCTTCACTCCTACTTCCTGCAGTCACCTCTCAAATTAAAAAAAAAAAAACTTCACCTCAGTTCTTATCACAATCTACTCTCTGAGGCTAAGAACAAAAGACAGCTGGATACTAAGGGTAAGAAAAGATGTGAGACTGAAAGAAGATCATGCACCTTGGGGAAAAATGAGAGATTAATTGGAGCTAGAAGGATCTCTACAAAGACAAATCCCAGATTGCCCCATGGATGACCTTGCCTAAAGAGGACCCTGCTCATTTCATACTAAAGAAATGAGAAAAGTTGGTGGGAACCAGAGCATTACAGTTAGAACACTCTTCAAGAAATTATCTTTTAAATAAAGGATATAAAGGTAATAATTAACTAGACTCTACTGTCATATATAACTAAAATGAACAAAAAAGTAATAACTATTGATGCACACAACTTGGATGGATCACAAGAGTATGCTGAGTGAAAAGAACAATCTCAAAGGGTTACAACTGTATGAGTCCATTTCTATCACTATCTCAATGTGACAAAATTATAGTGAGGGAAAACAGATTATTAGTCATTAGAGGGTTGGGGGAAGGGTGAAACTATCAAGGGGTAGGTAACATGAGGGAATATTTTTGTGATGGTGGAACAAATCTGTAGTGTGATTTTGATGGTCATTGGAATCTACACATGTGATGAAATTTCCTAAACACACACACACACACAGACTGCGAATGTAGCTCAGTGGTATGCCTAACATGTATGAGGCCCTGGGTTTGATCCCCAGCACTGCAAAAAATACACACATACACAAGAATACCTTAAAAGTGCTGCTAGTAGTGTTGTACCAGGATCAATTTCTAATCTTGACATGTACTTATCTACATAGAAGATATTAACATTGGGGAGAGCTGAGTGAAGTGTACACAGAAACTCTATGCACTATTTTCTGACTTCTTACAAGTTTTAACCTATTCCAAAAATTGAAGTTATAAAATTGAAGTGTATTTTTAAAAGGTAAATGTTAAGAGAGAGAGAGAAGAGGAGAGGAGAGGAGGAGGGATTCAGTCAGCTTTTCCCTTTCTTCTCCCTCACATGACTGCTTTGACCACATTATGACTTCCAAGAATGAATTAATGAGATAATCCAGGTCAAGGACCTTCCTCCAGAACGTT